>NW_010432416.1:0-13473 GCF_000710305.1 Buceros rhinoceros silvestris | reverse complement strand
CAGGTTCAGCAGATTCAACGGGACGTGAGCTTTACAGGAGCTCACTGGTGCCCATTATAGCAGGAAAACTTTACTTTTTCACTCAAGTCTGCCACACGAAACTTAAATCCACGTTTCTGTTTGCAGAGTGGAGATTACATCTGCCTTACACTTTCTGTAATTATTTTGAGTGGGTTTGATCATTTGCACTGCTTAACCTGTGTCTGTCTTCAAGGTGAAACACCTTACCCATGACTGGAGAACCACAGCCTATGCACTTAAGTACTCAGACACTCTTGAGCTCAATGACGATAACAGAAAGGTTAGAAGAAATACTCCAGTTCCACTGTTTCCAAGTGAAAACCTCCCAACCAGGATGTTACTGGTGTATGACATCCACATGATTCCTGAGTTGCAGGCTCTTAACAAACAAGAAAATGGATGCATGCAAGAAAAGATAATGGAGCATCTCCTCAAAGCCTTTGTAACTTTTGGTGTAATATCTTCAGTTCGTATTCTGAAGCCTGGCAGGGATCTACCCCATGATATCAGGAGGGTCAGCAATCGGTACACCCAGCTGGGAACTCAGGAATGTGCAATTATAGAATTTGAAGAAGTAGATGCTGCTGTACGTGCTCATGACTTCATGTATGCTGAAAAGAAAGAGACTGGCATGAAAGTTGTCCTAATAGGCATGAAACCTCCAAAGAAAAAAGTTCCCAAAGACAAGACCCGTGATGAAGATACCAGCAAGAGTCTTAAGAAGCCTAAATCCCTTAATAAGAGAGTTGAGGAACTTCAGTTTGTTGGTGATGAATCTTCAGCAAATAGCTCTTCTGACCCAGAGAGTAATCCTACATCACCACTGTCAGGGCGCAGAAGTACTGCAACAAATACTACGAGTAATTTGAGCCCCATCATTCACCCAACCAATCATTTGAGTCCGAATGTGTCGCCCAGATCAAGTCCTTGGAACAGTCCATCTTCACTAAGAAAAGTAACCAGAAAGTCTCCCCTGGCTGAAGACAGCAAGCTTAACCCAAGCACTAGTCCTGAAATTCCCAGGAAATGTACAGATTATTCCTCCGACAGCAGTATCACTCCTTCTGGTAGCCCCTGGGTACAGAGAAGAAAAGCTCAAACTGTAACCCAAGAGAAGAGTCCTGTCAGTAGCCCCATGCTGGCTCGGAAAATACAGAATGCAGATGGTCTGCCTGTAGGGGTGCTGCGGCTGCCTAAAGGCCCTGATGGCACTAAAGGATTCCACAATGGATGCGAAAGAAGGAAAGCTATAAAGAAAGAGTGAATAATTCTATTTAAAAGAATATATTCCACAAATTGGTTAACTGCTTTTCTTCAAGCCCGGTGAGAAACTGTCACCTGAGTGACCGAGCTAAGTCAGTATTTAATTTTATAGGATTTTTTATTCATATATAGACTTTATCATTTGTATATTTGTATGTTCACAGAATCACAGAACAGTTAAGGTTGAAAGGCATCTCTGGAGCTTGTCCAGTCCACCTCCTTTGCTCAAGCAGGGTCCACTACAGCAGGTCAGTTATGGGTTTGAGGATCTGCAAGGACAGAGACGCTCCACCTTGTCTGGGCAGCGTGTTCCCATGTTCAACCCCCACACAGCTACAAACAGTTCCTTAACGTTCGTTTGAGCCCCTTTTCCTGCTACTGGGCATCGCTGAGAAGAGCCTAGCTCCATCTTCACTCCTTCCTACCAGGTATTTAGAGACACTGATGAGAACTACCCCAAGCCTTCTCCAGCCTGAGCAGCCCCAGTTCTCTCGGCCCATCGTATGAGAGATGTGCCAGTTTCTTAATCATCCTACGCGCTTACCGAAAGCGATGCCCTTATCTGCATCATTATTTTTAAAATGTATTAGTTTGAAATGCCTAAATGTAGAAACAGGTGTATAAGTCATTCATTTAACTACATTATTTGCAAAGCTGCGATCCTGAAGCGCAGCATGTAAATGCTTACGGGCTAGCGGCTGTATTATGGTAAGCTGCGGGGTGCTACCAGCCTCATCGTAAGGAATGGAGGTTTTGGAGACTTTGTGTTTGTCGCAAAAGGAACTCTGAGAAACTTGCTACAGCGAGCAGTTGCTCTCTGCTTGCATACATCTCCAAAGACAGTATTGCGAGGTAGGACCAAAGTGTGTGCTTTGATGTGATGTGAATAAAGACTCTTGAGCATTGGAGACTGTTCTGTAAGTGTTACACCATCAGATGGAAATAAATTATTAACTCCATCTAGTTCTATTTTGTTTACTTTAAAAATGAGCTGCACCTGAACAGATACTTAAACCTCAACTTACACCACATGAAATTCTAAAAATAGTTACTTGACATTTCCACTGCATTCAGGATTAAACAAAAAGATTAAGTCCTCCGTGCCATCGCTGATGGTTACTGTGGTGGTGGTGGTGCTTCCCTCCAGCTGTATGTCCGTCATTTTTATACGATGTTCTAAACTAAATAATGGTTATCTCACGGTTAACCCTAATTTAACAAGCAGGCTCAGCAAGCAGCATTCTTACCTGAAGCCAAAGGAGGAACCTGTGAGCTTCTAAAAGTTACACTCCTGAAAAACAGCCCAGCAACAGTAGGAAGGTTTCAGGTTCTAATGGACAACTTCATCATGCGCAGTTCCCAAATTCTGATCAGGTGATGATTCTTCATTCCAAAACTTCTCCACATCCTTTCCAACTCCCATTTCCACTCTAAAAGTAACATTTCTGCACTGTAAACAACTGCAGCACCACACAGTTACTGACACCAATAAACAGAGACCCCCAGGTTCAGCGTACCAGTGTTTGGCCACCCAAGTAAATTCTTGGTTCTTCTACCTCCCACAAATGAAATCCTCCAAGTTACCTCCTGACTTCCATTACCAGCCGAGGCGCTAAAAATACTATTAAACACAAAGTGGTGGGTTTTTTAAATCAGCAGCACATCTGCGGGTACCTAAGTGACAGGGTAAGTACACTCAGAAGAGAGATTCCCTAACTCTAGATTACATGTAACAGCACTGGTTCACTATGTATCCAGGACACTCGGTTACCTGATAACCGGGGGAGGTTTTTCAGATTGTAAAACTATGCAGCATCCCTGTGTCACCGTGGACCGAGCTGTTGGGGGGCAGTACTACAGCTGATGCAGGGCAGTATTTTGAAGTCACTTAAATGGAAATATGGAGACCTCTGTGTAATAGTCCACGTTAAAAACCTCTAAGACACTGGATGCTTGCAGGAAGAAAAGGAGGTTGAAAATAGCATTTACCAGGGAAATGCTCTCAGAATGGAGACATCTGCCTTAAAAACCAAACTTACTTCTACGTAACAGAGTTTGAAAATAAAATCTCATCAGGCACTAATTATGAGCCTTATTCTGCTTTAAAAGTGTTACACTTAGAGAAAATGAATGCTGAGGATGACCTCTTAGTAAATAAACAGGAAGTTGACAGTTTTTCTTCACTAATAACCCTAACACCATGTTACTGTAGAGTTGTTAGGCGGCCATAGCCTATAAAAATACTATAAAACTTATTTTACAGGAGAATGCCATCTCACTTGGCTGTAAGAGCACTTATGCTGAGACTAAGCTATACGAAACGATAACATTCCAGAGAGCTGCTTAGCTGGTCTTCAGAGAGCTTTTCAGTAGGAAAGGAAAAAGAATACATTTACCAGAGTCGTTATTGTTGTAGGAAGAAAACACAGACACACTTCATCAAACAGCAAGTGATAATGCAACTTAATCAAACAACAACAAAAGGTAACTGTGATCAGTGAAACTATTTGAGAAGTAATTTTAACATACTGTTCATAAATAAAAAGTCAGCATGCTCCACATAATTTTCCCTCATCTCCAAAAGGAATGGTTTCTACTTGGAAAACGTTCTGTGGAAACCTCGAGTAGCCACAGACACACTAACTCCTTTCCTTCCTTGTTCTGCAACCCACCCCCTGCCCAAACTTTTTCCTTTTCGTTTCTTATTGCCACTTTGGAGCCAGAACTACTTTATGCTGATTGTAGAAAAAACAACCAAAACAGAAGTCATGACCAGCTTCAGTATCGTCATATTTCTATTCCGCCTGCCTTGTAAGGCCCAGATGTTTGCTTGTTCACTTAAGCAATGCAAAAACACTCCAGGTATGAAATACCTTCTCTCTGGGTACTGCCTACACTGGTGAGTAGTATCTGGTGTTAGATACTGTTGCACGTGTATGTTCCTATCGGTTCTGGTATCTCAAAACATACGTGCACCCGCACAGAGCACGCAGGGTGAGCCCTGTCACTGCCAGATCCAAGGAGCACCATCTCCTCTCAGAAGAGAAGCGGTGCCCCTCGCAGACAGCAAGTCCACTCCACTCCGGGGACTGACACTCACCAAATCCTGCAGCAGGTCACACCTGCTGCTCTTCTGCAGATCTCAAACACAGGCATGCACATCCACACGCATGCACAACTGAAGCAGTGGTTTCGAAAACCCAGCTGAAGCTATTTTTATTGCTTTTTTACAAGAAACAAACAGCAATTCTAAAAAGCATTTTAAGAACGAGAACCTCTCCCCCAGGTAGCTCACAGTTTGCTAAGGCATTCAAGATTCTTAACTCCGACCAAGTATTCCCAGTGCTGAGTGCATCAACAGGCACCGCCGCTTTATGCCACACAATCCACAGCAGCTTTCAGTCGTACGTGTACACCAGTAAAAACAGATGCAATATTTCACTCCTTTGGGACAAACACTCCATTCTCCCTGAGTTTGTGCCTGTCTTCACAGTCAATCAATTGCTCAAAACTTCTATTTCAGAACAATACAGAAAGCAACATACCCACCGTACATACACACTGCTTGGTGCAATGTTGCCACCAGAGGCTTTTCAAACCTAACAGCTGTGCCTTTATTCTGTTCTGACTCTCAAATGCTTGTAAGTACAGTGACATAATTCAATGCATCTTTTTTTTAATGTGGTATCAACTGGAGAGAAATTCCAGATTTGGACTTTGGTCACTGGTTGAGAACCCTTCTCAGCAACAAAAAACGTTTACTTCTGTTCCCACTGACAAAGGATGCATTCCTTCATGTTGCACAGACACAGTTTTTGGGCTGGACTTAGAAACCTGAGGTCTGAAAAAGCCAGGGACTTCAGTAAAAACTGCTTATTAACTAATACCCCCAAGCTGATTAGATTGATTAATCAAACAGAGTTGGCTTCAGTTTACTCCACTGTTCCCTTAGCTTTGCTTTTACTACATTTGAAGCAAAGATATAGTTGATTGATTCATAGGAAAGATCCCACATCTGTGATCGAGTCAGATTAAATGTTTTTGCCACCAGCTCGTACTCCTGCGACAGATCTGTTGCAAAGACGCCTTTATCATCAGTCTGGAGTTAAATCGAAAGAAAAGAAGAAAAAAAAGTTTAAATTAGTTTCTCTACATCAAAAAGGGTTTTTTCTACACATTACAAACCAGTGTTACCTTGCTGATTTACAGTTTATTCATCAGTTCTTTCATCTGTTGGTAATTATTTCATACTTCATTTGCCTTATTTTCACTTAAAATCAATAAATTATTCAAAAGCACAAGAAAACTTAAAGCGATGGCTCAATTTACCAAGAAAAGAGGATTTCCTTTTAAATTGGCTAGAAAGACGGCTATCAAATGACGAACACGTGCAAGCTACATCAGTACACGCAGGTCTCCTTATTCTCCTATTTTTCTCTTCCTATTTTCCCTCTCCTCAGATCTGGGAACTAGGGCATACTCTGTATTCCTACATCTTCGGGAAGAAATTGCCTCGCCCTCCGCACTTCCTGCCAGCTAGAACTGTTTGCTGATACTGACTGAAGCACTGGGCTAAGCATCAAAAACATATGATGAAAAGCCACCTAGAGATAATGCCTCTAAACGGAGCGAGTTAGGATTACGTAAGGGTTAATGAGATTACCCATCTGCAACTCAACAGTGTCCTTGTGTCCCCCCCCAGAAGAACGCTAACTATATCCCGTTCAGGCACTGCAGTATCTCCTACTACCACTCCTGGTTTTCTAGGTCTTTATGGGCAAACTGCTTTCCTACAGGACTTCATTGGTATCTAAACTTCTCATAACTGAAAATCTCAGAAACGTTCTCCAGTCATGAATTATTTTTCACCTAATACAACAGAGTTCGAACTCCGTAATAAATACTTTATACAATAACGGATTCAGGCTTATCTGAAAAATAAGCACAACACTCTGATATATACACGTACACACACATGCTTGGACAATGCTACGAATTATAGGGCTTAAACCAATAGGATGACTGTAAAATCTGGCCAACGCCAGCAAAAGTACTTGGCACCTCAGCGTTTAAGGATCTTAATTAGCTGTCAAGAGAACACAACACAATGAACACCCAGGTAAGCACAAGCTTCCATGCAAGCATCAGACCAATGTGTGTAAGAGAAACCGTTAAGAAGTTCACTGCCTGTACAGGCGACACCTTATCGACACAGAAGAAAAGGTCTCCCTTTACAAAAAAGCCAAGATAAATACTAAAAATCCACTTTGCATTAGAAACATTTCTCAAATGAATGTTATGATTTCCTATATGTAGATGATCTGCTGCAAGCTCAGAAACCGTTAGCAAGTCAGCTCTGTTCCACAGAAGGAGATACACTTCTCTGATTTCACACTAGTTTGGCTCTTGCTGAAATAGGTGGTTAAAATAAAAAAACTTACGCAAAGCACTGCAGGGTGGCCCATGTTGTACCAGTAGCCAAAATGGTGTTTGTCGCAGGAAGGCACTGTTTGCGTTTTGATGTTTGATGTCATGCAAAGTTCTAAGGGAAAAAAAGAAGAAACAAGAATAAGTATCACAGCAAAAGACATGATATTGGGCACATTTATTAACTTACACTGGTTCCTGAATGAGAACTAAAATCAGCTATTGTTCTTTCCTGGAGTTCCTATGCTTCAAATATTTGGTAATATCTTCTGAGGAAAGTCTGGTAATTAATTTCTTCTTAACTACTGGCTGAGTATGAAATTTAGGGAGATTGCAAACCAGACTCAGAACCACCACACAGCCTTCCACAGTAACTCGAATTTATGACGCAGCTTTGTTTTCCCTGAGACATCAGTTGTTGCCTGCTGTCACAATATGTCAAAACCACAGCAGCGTTACCAGCGTACCTTCACAGGCAATGCTCTCACACACACTGCCACGTGTTCCTGTCACCCCTCAGAGTCACCAGATCAGTAGTACGTATGATATGCTGAAATCTAGAGATCACCAAGTCATTTTATTAACTTCTTTTCTTACCGATAGGTATACAGTTCTTTCGCACAAGTGGCACTAACTCCTCTGAACCTGCTGTTGCAGAGTTGAGGAATGTTCCATGTCCAATTCTGTCAGGAGGCAGGCCCAGGAGAATTTTGGTCTCCTCTTCTTGATTTGGAATCTAGAGAGGATATATTTTACATTCTGTCAAGGCAGCGTAAGGGAGCACATTAAATAATAACAATGAACTTCAAGTTCTATTTTCACAGCAAATCTTACCCAAAAGAAAGTGTTACTGAGACTAAATACCTGCACAACTACCCTGTAAAGGAAGAATTAGTGCATGAAAGTGACTCTCAGCTTGGAATTACAAACCAAAGTGCCATAATCCTAAATGGGTATGTAAACTCTGACCATCGCTGCTTGCAGTTCTGAAGTACTTTCAGTTGGAGGCCTCAAATCAACGTTTTCTGCTTCAGTTTCAAAATTACCTTGTTAAGAAAACTGGTTTTTTGCTTGTTTTACAGAGGAATTAAAAAAATGGTGCATGAAGAACTTAAACTGCAAAAGGTCAAAACTAATCAACCAAACAAAAAAATGAAACAAAACCAAAGTCCACTGAGACATTAAGAAATAAGTTTTCAGAGAAGCATGCAGGAATGTCCTCCAAAAACCTCCTCAATGAAATAGAAATAAGTATAAACAGGCCTGTGATATCTCATATCATGCTTAATTTCCTGAAGAAATAAAAATATTTTCAGTTTTTATCAGACTCCTCAGGGTAAACGCCAGCCACCACTTGAACAGATTGTACAGGGAAGCCCATCTATTCCTACGGGTACAGGCAGAGCTAACAGAACTACTCGTGAAAATGTGCAAATTTTACTGTATGTGACTTCTGATAAAATACCAGGAGGAAAACACTGGCTCTCTTGGAGTTTCAAATTCACACCTAACCCCCCAATAGATACCGTACATTAAAAAATAATTTGACAGTTCTGATTCAGAACAGATTGTTGAAGACTTCTTGCTTTCTTCTCTCTTGTCAAAATGCCCTAAAAGCCATTACTACGTTGGCCTGAGAAATTCGAAACACACAGAAATTAGTTTTACTTTCATCAAGGGCTTCATAAAATGAGAATTACAGAGAAGGCCAAAAAAAAAAAAGAAAACTTTTACCTCTGAAAGATGCAGTGCCAGTTTTAGACCTGCTTTTTTTGCTTCTGAGAGTGGTTCCAAAAAATCTTGACCATGTCCTGCCTTGAAGACAGAAACACATCAGCTTTCTGCAGCTTGTTTTACAGAACTCCTCCTATTACCATAATTAAGAAGCCTAGCAATAGCAAAATAGTTAATTCAAATATAGTCACATTGAATTATCTTTCTTTTCCCTATTACTTCAGTTTTTAATGCAGCAAATCACAAAACATTCTGCTGCACGGACACAATTTAGACAAACCGGTCGAACGTCGGTAGTTCCGATGACGCCCAACACTGACAAGCCAATGGTCTTGATATTGATATCCTTTCTACAACCGGCACCTTGAGCTATTTCATTTCAACCTGACAGCTATCCTCAAACATTTCTGCATTCTTAATACGCAATAAGCATTTGGTGCATCTAAACAAAATTTTAACAGGTGTCAACTTGCAGTATTATTTCACTTGCCTCAACCCAGTCAGTCTGGCTGGGACAGTTTAGTAACAGACGCTTCCCAGACAAACGCTACTTTTCAGCAGCTCTCTTCTCAGTGCCATGTATTAATCTACTGAATCTTTGTTAGACTCTCTGTCCCGTACAGCAACAAGGATTAACCTGGTATCAAGATGACCAGCAATCCATCCAACTGGCAACAAACACTAGACAAAAACTTCTAAGAACAAAGTATGATTTGAATGGCTTGCTGTTGCACAACACTATATACTTGTGTTCAAGAACTGCCCAAAGTAAAAGAAAAACTTACGGTGGGATCACCACTGAGGTCTAGTCCTACTACGACCCCGTCAGTGGACAGAAGGAACTCTTCAGCAAGTTTCACAGTCTGCTTAGCAACTGCCGGGCCACCCCTTCTGTTGATTGCTATTAACAGCCTAGGACGGAAATGGACATACAAGTTAAAAACAAGCTGCAGTATCAGGAGACCCACAAATCCGATACCAACAAAAATGGCACTTCACATCCTTCCCGGCTGTGTATAAAGAGTGTTTCTATAGGAAATCTGTTCAAGGACTGAAGGTAATCTTTGCAATGAATCTAGGCTGTGAAAAAGGCGTCTTTAATGCAATTTCCACCACAAACACTGCTTTTCCTGAAAATGTTGCAGAGAATGGACTGTCTTAGAGCTGAAAACCTTTACTCAGTTTCATTCTCTGTCAGGAAAAAAGAAGGTGAAAGTTCAGGTTTCCACATGAATTACCATTTCCAGTCCATGTAATCTAGTTCAAACACAATTTTCTTTCCCTCACAGCTGCTCTGTAAACCTCTCTGCAAACCATGACTGCTAATCCGACTACACAAAACCTTGAAACAGAGGTACTCCGTGTGCTTTATTTACCTTACGTCTATATCCAAGCCTTCTTCTTTAGACTGCTTTATACCCTCCAGGATGGTTTCAACATACATCCTTTTGGTCATACCTACAAACACAGGTACACATTTGGAATGAACATACGTGCATTCATTTTATCATGTCGCAGTCCCAGCTCTTCGAATGAAGTTTCATTTTGTACCTTTGGTTTTAGTCCACAGTCTCCTAATCTACAGTTCTAATTTTGTTTACAGATACAGCTTTACTTTGAAGCATACGTTTGAATTAAGCCTCCTCCTAAGCATCTCAAAGAAAGAAAATAACTTAGTGTGAACCAGAGAGTGGCAACAGGACTTCTCTTAAGCGTACCTAAAAGAAAATTTTTAAAAACTCAACTAACAAAAAGGAAATATATCAGCTACTAAAAATAATAGCGACCTGAGATGATGTCATACTAAAGTGAACAACCCAAATTCTTGGGTAACAGAGTTATAACCAACACATGTCTGTTCTCTCAGTAAAGTGACATGTTTTTACATGGTTAAATCTGTGCTTTCATATTTAAAGTCTCCTTTTATTGAACCAATTAGATTTGACTCTACTTGTTACTAACTGCATTTTATAGTGCACCAGACTCAGAAATTAAAAACCAGAACAGACTGTACCTGTGGACTGTTCTTCTCTAGGAGTGCTCCTCAATTCCAGATACTTGACACCATCATCAGCAAATTCTTTAATAACATCCTTAGTTATCTGATTAAGAAACAGGGTATTCGACATCATGAAAGTAATGCTTAGAGTTGTTTATCTTTTCCTTTACAACTAAAAGAACCAGTTATTTTCTGGTGTGAAACACTTGAAAAATTTTCCGGCCCTGTGTGTTCTTAGTGCTCTCCATGTCTGGAAACACTACCCCAGGGCGGGTACCTTCAGTCCCCCCAGCGACACCGCAGAGAGCTCAGACAAAGGAGAATTTCCCAGTCTGAACAGGACCTTTCACAGGTGCCGTTCCTTTCTGTAAGTCCAGCAGGCTGCCTAAAAGCCCCTTTACAGGAGGGAAGAGGAGGACACTACACCAATTTCCGCTCCCAATCTTCATGGCAGGACAGTTCTCCTTGCCAGTTTTGTAATCTGAGAGGAACAAAGGGCAATCCTAGTTCCACAGGCTTGGTCCATACGAACCAAACAGGAGACGACAGTAAATCAAAGCATTGGTAACGAGCAGACATCACCTTTTTAAGAAGTCATCAGTCCAAGCATCTGAGTGGTCATAATGACCACCACATTGGAAGCTCACAGCTTTCTCAGCAATTAAACATGAAAGATATAAATTCCTGTGTTTCTAAGTTAATGTGTTTTATAATAATAACTCTGACCTCCAGCTGAAGGTCAGCATTGTTGACATGGTTACTTGGAAGCCAACTAATGTGGACTATGTGTATTGCTTGCTTGTTTTAAGCAAACTTTTTATTAACTTACCAGTAAAATATCTTCAGTCCTAGTGGTAATCTGATAGATGATCTGAAACATCTGAAAACATCTAAAATAAAAAGTTAAAAAAATTAATTGGACAAACACTGAAGGGTAAAACGATTTTTTTTTTTAATCTGTGCTTTGGAAACATAGTCACCGTGCTCAACTAACCAGCCTGTAGCTTAAGATAAAGACCATCTGAATGGCAGTTTCTGATTTTAGATGTTAACAATGCATTTGCACAAAAAATATTAATAGCACAAAACTTTTTAAGTGCAAGGGGAAACATGAAGTTTCCAAAGAAGGACACTACATTCAACTTTCTCTGAAGAGTATTTGCTACAAGTGAAAAATTTTAATCCTTTAAAAGGAAAATTAATCAACATGAGATTTTAATTTAGTTTGCAAATATCTAAGGAGTTCTTCTGTAACTACAAGTAGCAAAAAATTTGACAGACTGTACTACAACTGGAATTCCAGTATTTGCATATGGATTTGCTCTGTCAGCGGACAGGGCCGTACATTTCTCTGTTTTGAACTTAATCAAAAGACAGTCAATGTCCTGGCATGTGTATACTCACTCATCTAAGGTTCTTTTCTTTCCCTTGTCAATCACAGTCATTCCATTCTGGATCTGAAGATCTGGCTTCTGGGCCATAAGTTTCTTCATAGTGGCAGTACTGATACAGCCATTCAAATGCGCATGAAGTTCCTAGAGAAAAAAAAAAATCCTGTGGGTTCATGTCCCGTGAAAAGGATGGCTTCTGCAGCGTGTTTCTGTGACCGCTCCTGTGTTGTACGTTACTGCACTCTGGTTTGAAGGTAAAGGACCAGTATCCCTGTGTTTGGCTAATAATTGTGTCTTCATGCTTTTGCATGCACCGGTTCAGCTGACTGTCCCATCTGTTCCTTCTCGCTTGGTGGGCTGTTGTTGGCACTGATCTCAGAGGGAGCACAGCTGGCTCAGGAAAGAGCTCTCCAGCTCCCTGCTGGAGTGGTGCAGGGCAAGAGGAGGAGGAAGCAGCAAACCACTGCCTCAGTGTTAAGAAAAGTATAGTAAGGATTCAAGAACTTTCCCCACACTCTACAAGTGCAACGTATGTGTATATTGTTCTAAACCAGCAACATCTGTGTATCCACTCACCTCTCCTTGTTTCTGTACTTTGAAGTTTTAACTCGCACGAGAAACCCATCAAGACGCTACCTCTACCCGTCAACAGTAACTGGAGTAAGTGTCCTCCACTGTCCGACACTGCTGCCTTTCTCTAGACAACCTGACTTTGGGCTCCAAACCTACAATCCTCAGCTCTATTCTTCACCTTTGCTCCTTCTTATTATCTCTTGGCTTCCAACACACGGATCAGGTCCCTAGTGCCCTCCCAACATGTTCAGAATGCAAAGCATGTGCTTTGTTACCTTCCTGCTCCAGGAACACATTCCTTCTCAATAGGAAAAGTCAAAGAAATACTTCTTCAAGCCTTTGTTTTGAAAACACGTTGAAATTGTATCTCCTTCAAGATTTAATTACTGTGATTTTGTGAAGTATTGTATTTCAGATTCCTATTTTAAAGTATTACTTTCACAAGGAGAGGAAAAGGGGTCAGATTATGTTAACCTGTGAAGGTGCACAAGTCCAGCGAAGCCCCAGGAGCTATGGCTGCTTACCAGGTGAGGAAATCAAGCCAGGTACCTGCTACTGCTGCAGGAAATTCTGCACAGTCTTACAAGTGAAGTACCTCACAGACATTAACCCTGGAAAACACCCTGCTGAAGAGGAGCATGAGAACAGAAGGGAGGTGCACTTTGATGTGGTGTGGAGCGTGCACCTGTGCAGCCGTCCGCTCTCCGCTGGGTACGTGCCGTTTGCTGTCTGCAGGGCAAGAACGGTAACACCGATAAAAGGCAGTAACACGCACCGACAGCACAGATGCGTCAAAGCAAGGGGCACCCTTTGGGACACGGGGAAAAAAAGCGTTATCGGAGGCAGACTTGTCGGGCCAGCCTCGGGGACGCAGGACAACAAGTAAAGATCACGCTCAACTGATTTAACTGCAAGACGATTAGACACTAAGACCTGCAACAAGCTGGACCGGCAAACACCTGCCGCGCTCTCCTGGGGGATGAAGGACCTCCGGAAAAACGTGCGTGTAATGAACTCCGAGAGGAGCAGCAGCAGTCTGTCTGTCTGTCTGTCTGTCTGTCTGTC
>NW_010432415.1:0-2089 GCF_000710305.1 Buceros rhinoceros silvestris | reverse complement strand
TGCCATGTCCTCAGCAGCAGCATGGCTGTAGTTCCCTTCTCTCCAGACAGCTCAGGTTTTCTTCAGAGACACTCCCCATTAGTTCTTTCAGTTGCTGCAAACTTGTCACCTTTTTCAAGTATAGGAATCAACCACAGGTCAGGCTGTTTGGGTGCTACCTAACCCACTTCAGCTTAGTGGTGAAAAGCACACCCCACCAAAAGGCCTGTTCAGAGGGCAGTTGAGCTGTTAGAATGTAATTTTAATTTTTTTGCGGGTTTATTCAGTAGAAATCAGTGATGTATTTTCTTTAACCATCCTTAAGAACAATTTACACCTGAAAAGCCTGCCCTTTCTATTTTTATGAATGACAAGTTCTGCATGTCCCTCAATACAGAAGTTGCTATGAAGTCTACTCAGTGTTCCTTGATAATCCGATTTGAAAAATTGCTATTTTCCTGCAAGTTTTCCTGTAAGGATACAATTCTAGCAAAATATAATAGCTATTGAGAGCTGATGGCACAACTTTTCTGCTGCACAAAAAGAAGCCTATCAGAAACTTGATTGTAGCCGAGTGATTTTTCAGACTAGTTCTCAATCAGCTTCCAAATGTTACATTTACCTAATACATACTTTAAATCATAACAGCTTGCCTCTCTGCTATTTGAGAACAGCCAGGCTAATACTGCTTCTAAGACAGCAACGAATCTGAAATACAAAGACTCTCATGCTTTGCCTGATGAGAAGTTTTGAATCCATGTTTAATTCTCTTAAACCTGGAGATATTCATATATATACATGTATATATTGTGGTATCTTTGGTGTTTTAAATTTTCTTTCATGCATTACTAAAGACAAAATTGGATTGACGCTTACATTTACCTCCTGAAAAGTTGCTTCTGAACACTTAACAGAAAGAGACTGTATTTCCTCCACCAACGTATTCTTTGCCTGCTTGCTTGACCAATTCTACAGGGGGTGTAATCAAATCTTCCAGATCACAGCTGCTTTGATCTGATGCCTAAATTTATGGTAATAGAAAAGAATGCTGCTCTCCGCGAGATGTATAGCACACATCACCCTTAGCTTTAGAACACAGAGGTGGTCCATCCTCTTGCTGCTGAGCCGTAATTTCCTCCTTTTTTCTAACAGCTGCGACTTTGGGTTTTGAAGACGTAACTTTGATTCTCCTGCATACACTAGGTTGCTTTGATAACGACCACAGAATGTTGGGATTGCCAGAGGCACTGCTCAAATGCTTCAGCTTCCAAGGACAGGATGCTAGTCAATACAGTAACTTTAGAAAAAGCTGTGACTCACTCTTGATCCTCTGGCAAACACAAATGAAAACGTTTTATTTCCCCAGTGCTTCCTTTAATGTGGAGCAGAGCAACAGTATCACAGACAGGCCAATACGTATTGTCTACTGATCTTATTTTCGCTGCAAGTATTTTGGGATTGTTACAGCAAGAAATTTTTTTTTTTCACTTACACAAGAGGAGAAATGGAATATCCCAAGGGGCACCAAGAAAACAGCCCTTGCCCTGGAATTGCAGGTGATTAATCATACCTTTCAGACACGCTTATGAGAGTTGTCTATCCGGGCTTACTGTAACCTACATGGTCTGCAGGACACTTGGAAACCTCAGGAAGCACTGCAGGCACTACCAATTCTCAAGCAGGACTGGCCAACGGGAGTATAAAAAGCCACGTTTCAGCGCAGTTAACCTCAGTTTAAAAAGTACAGAATTACCCAAGACAGCTGTTTCCAGCATGCACTTGTCTTCACGCCTTGTCACTGCAGCCTAACCACAAGTGTGAACTCCTGCTGCATGGCATGCCGTTAGGAGCTCTTGTAACAATTCTGTCAACTATTTGGTTCAATCTCTAGTCAGAAGTATGTCACCCAACTAGAACGCACTGCTGGAACACCGCATCCTTCCATGTAACCATGCAAAAAGCACTTTACAGGAAAAGCAGGAATAAATCCTCTGCCGATATTATTCCTCCGTGAAAGGACGGCCACACTTAAAGACGTTCTGCAGGATTGTGGGCAGAGGCCCTGTAAAGCAGCACTAGCTGCAGGCTGCTGGACCGTGGGCAGCGAAGC
>NW_010432414.1:9730-14071 GCF_000710305.1 Buceros rhinoceros silvestris | reverse complement strand
GCAGAAACAGCGCAAAAATCGAACAGACCTGTGAAAACTTTCAGCCAGTGAAAAATGGAGATGCAGCTGACATCAAATGGTAGGGAACACCAATTGGCTAGTTTAAAGCAAACTTCTTTTCTGAAACAGGAGAAGTTGCTAAGCCATCACATGGTCCAAGGACTACAGAGAAGTTCACAATCATGAGAGATTCTGATGCTCAAGCTCCAGCTTTTTGTTAAGAACTGCGGTTTGTGCTGCTTCAGATCCATTTGATGCCCCAGGGATCCAGCGGGGAAGAGTCGCCTCTTTCTTCCAGAAGGCTATTTGCTTTGCTCATTGAAGGGCTCCTCCTCTAGATGTTTACAAGTCACCCCGAGGAGTGATTATTTAGGGTTCACATCAAGAACTGCAAATGCAGAGGTGGAACCAGTTCATCAGAAATTCAGTGAAACACAGAATGACATCACCTGGCTCGCAAAAGCCTCCCAAAGTGCTCCATCGTTGTGGGAATGGGGTTTTCGCTGCAGCAGCGTCTGATGCAGCAGAGAGCCATCAGTCGCAGTGTCCTTTACACCCTTCATTAAGGCTTCTTCTAGTTCTAATGATCATGTAACACAAAACAGACTGGTTTTCATTTTCTTGCTAATTGCTCCTCAGAGGAAAGTTTTCTTAGGCAGGCACAGATGCTTTCTGCAGCCTGATGGCATAATCTGTCCATCCCCAGAGCTTCTGTTCTCTTTAACGCATCTGAAGTGACAGCACCCTGCCTGCTCGGGAAAGTGAACCTGACACAGCGCTCGTCTAATCGGCAGAGGGTCCGGACTTGTTCACAGAGCCACAGATGGCAGAGAAGCTGAAGCCAAGGGTGTCTCTGGAGTGCCCCACCCTAGTGATGTATCTCCATCCCTCTTAGGTGCAGTTTCTCACCCTGGAAATACCTCTTCGGGAAGTGTGATTCCTTGAAGCAGAGCAGGATTCATGGCATGGGCACGGTGAGTTGCAGGCTGGGGTTTCTGCATGACCATGTCAGAATCTCTGCTATAGTGATAAAAAATTTATTTCAGGAGAAGAGGATGCTGACAAAGCAATTCCTACAGGTCCTCAACTTTCTGACCTGTAAGCTCACGGGTCCATTATTTGAATGTCTAAATGAACAGCAAGCTGGTTATTAGCAGTCTCATTTGCCACCTTGTTCCAATTCTGCAGGTTTCACCAAGAGAAACCAAAGAGGTATGTGAGCCCGTGTGTCCCCTTGGAGCTCAGACTGAATGAGAGCTGCCTGGTTTTCATCACAGCGTTTGGGACCCAGAGGGGCGTGCTCTTCACCATGGGTGCTGAGAGGTGACCCAGGAGCCCCAGCAAGAGCTGGGTGGCAGCTCTGTGGATCTGGGAAGGGTCTGACTAGCCAAAATGCTCAGTTCTAAATACCCAAAGTCCTGCAGGCAGAGTCACATTTAGCAGATAGCTGGCAGGGTAGGCTGTCTCTCTGAGCTCAGGTCTCACCAGGAAGGAACATTGAAAGGGTTCTCTTAGAGATGGAGACCTCTTAGAAATGGAGACTCAGAGAGACGTACCATGAAACAGAGACTAGAGACGTGGTTTATGCTTGCTTTCTTAACAACTTTTTGTTTCCAGAGGTTCATCTGTAACTCCGACCCGAGACAGTACCAGAGCAGCTTTTCCTGGTAAGTTGTTTCCAGAGGCAGCAGGTTAACGTGGAAAGTTGCGCACAGCCAGGCCTGAACAAATGGTGGGGAAGAAGCTCAGAATATTTCCCAGCACTTTGCAGAGTGGAGTTCTGTTTTGCTGTCAGCTGAGATTCAGGAAAGCTTTTCCTCTGGTGGAGGCAAACCGGCCCCTGTTCTGCAGAGGAACACTCACGCCTCCAGCTAAACCCCAAATAGCCTGAGACAGGTTTGTGTCTCTTACAATGGAGGGATCACTGAATTATTTAAAAAGATAGGGGTTTTGTGGCTTTGAAGGATGGGTGGCCTGGGCAGGTCTGCACAAGAGCCCAGTCTCACCTTACCATGTTTCCTACGTGATATTCCCAGTACTACCTTTTCTTTCCCACTGCAAAGCCCTCCCAAACTCTACCCAGCTGCAAAGCCAAATTAAGACTCCAGTGATAAGGAGAAGCCCAAGAAACAGCACGACCAACAGACCTGGGCAGGATAATAGAAAACTGAGCAGATTTTCCCCCAGTATTTGTCTAGCCAAAGGAAGTTTTTGGCAGGTAGCACAGTCAGAGAAGTCATAGCAGGAAGGCATCACATCTGTCTCCCCAGCTTACCTGGATTATTTTTCTCTTCTGTGTGTAAACAGCCAGAAAAACATTTTACTGAATAACTGTTCAGCAGAGACCAGTAAAACCAGGCTTGTGGTGTGTTCTTAACTCTAAAGCATGAAATCTCTGCTGGAAATTTTGAGGGAGCAATAGCAAGTGTGCACAGCGCATGCCAGAGTATCTTTAATTACCTGAATAATAGTAGCCTGATTTCCTTTCTGTTCCGGATGCAGAGTGTGAAATGCAGTAATTACGTACCGAAGTCACTGATCCAGCTACTGCCCGTGAAGCAGAAGTTAATGAGAGGGTTTACAGTAGGAAGAAAACCCAAACTGACAAATTGCTTCTGAACGTTTCAGACGGCTTCTCACACACAGGACGGCTACCAGGAGCAGACAGGACGTTTTCACCCGAGCAGCTACATTTGCAGTTAAAACAAGCAAGTAGAGACAATGGGATGGCATGTTCCAGTGCCTCTGGTGGGAGGGCTCTGTCTTTCCTCTCATCTCTTTCTTCTTGGATGAATTGTTCTTGCTGTGGGACTGGAACCTGTCCCTAAGCTCCACGTTGGAGCCAAGATAACTCAGATTCCTGTGCTCAGGAAATTCTGGAACCTCTGTCCAAGCAAAACCTGCTGCACTCTGTCTTGCCCTCCTGCTCCCTTCTCTTCTCTCCCCTTTCCATGAACTTTTCTGGAAACTGGAAGAAGCATGTTTAGCTGGGCAACAGCAGAGGAGGCGAGGGAAAGCCCAATCTGCCTCCAGAGCCAATGCCAGCTGAGACACAGTGTGACTTCCCTCATTGTCCCTGCCCTGGAGAGTGCATGGGTGACGCCAGTGTCACAGCAGTGACACGGTGTTTATTGATGGCTCTGAGAGGAAGTGTAAAGGAGAGAAGACAACTGATATGGCAGGTACTGTGAAAGAATCAACATCAACCAGACTGTGGTGTTTGTCACATATATTTGGAATCGCAGCGTTACCTGACATCATGCAGGCGTCACAGAACTTCTAACTCTGTGAGAGCTGTGGTCCAGCTCTGTTCTTCAAACACACCATTCCCCATCCAGGAACCTGCTTCCACACCGGAATCCTCTTTGCTTTGCTGGCCACAGCTTCACCCCACCCAAGGGAAATTTCCACCAGGAGTCTCCTGCTTCCCATGGAAAGACCAGCAGAGGAGCTAAGTCTGAGGAGACTGTGACTGTGGTTCCTCTCACCACAAACAGTAGAGAATAATGGACGGGGCTTTTTACCCCATGTAATAAGAGCCTAGCAAAGGAAGCAGAGGGACAGGGTGAAGGTCCAGCCTGCCACACAAATGCCCACCAATGCTCCAGGCTGAGCAGCATTTTAGCACTCTGTTCTGGAACCTCCTCACTAGAGGTTTGTTTGCTGCCTTGCAGTGCTTCCTTGTGGCCGGTGTTTGCTGGTAGATCTGTATTGGAAAGGTTGGGAGAAGCCCATTTGAACTGGCAATCCTGCCTCGATCCTCCCTTGCTGTGATGTAAAGGACGGTTGGTGGGCTGGGGCCCTGGGGGCAGCCCCTCCCTGGTACGTGGTTCCCAACTGGCACATGAAAGCAGTGGTGCCCATTCAGAGCTCCAAAGGAAGGTGGCTGTTGTTTTTTCTGTGCTTCTTCAGGGGAGATGCTGGGGACAGGGGCATGCTGGAGGATGCCCCAGTTGCACTGTGGAAGTGGTGGATGAAACAGGTGGGTTCGTCCGGTCCAGAGCTCCCCTTAGCAGCGACCTCACAGGAAGGCGCAGTTATCTGACTCCAAGGAGGACCTAGATCTGATCAGTCTCTTCCTGGGAGAGTCTACTTCTCACTGACGTTGCAGGGAGTTTAGGTGACTCATTCAGAAGGCTGCAAGGTAGAGGCTTAGAGCAAGCAATGTGAATCCTGCTTGATGAGAAGAGCTGAAAAAGGGGAGAGCAGAACAAGACATGATAAACAAGCAAGGAGAGTGTGACTTCACCCGCAGCAAGGATGACAAATTAAAGTCTTGGCAGGAGAGTGGTGCTCTACACAGGGCACTAACCAGCAACATGCCAGTGCTGACTGTAAACC
>NW_010432414.1:0-9640 GCF_000710305.1 Buceros rhinoceros silvestris | reverse complement strand
CAGGAATGACTAGAGGGAAATGGAGCACCTTCCTTACGTTCTTTGCTTTGCGCAACTTGTAAGGAAACTTGCTGTGGGAGAAAGCCCTGCCAGGAGCCAGGATCCTTCCACGGCGAGAACAGAATTGTCTACAGAGGAACCACTGAGGAGCTTTCCTGCATCACAGAAGATCTGAAGCATTTCCAAAGTGAACATTTACTAGGACTACAGCATGTAGCCCACTGACACTGAATATGCATGACTGCAGCCTCAGTATTCCCACAGAGGGGGCGAGGGGTGAGGAGCTGAGTCCTCCCAGCAGCTGCAGTGCCGTGTCAACTCACTCACTTTTCCAGGTGCTGGGCGTGCACCTCCAGGTGTTAGGGCAGGCACAACAATTACAAGGAGGAAGTAACAATCAGAAAATGTCCTTTAGACATTGCCCTGGTGATGGTCTACCTGTGGCACATTTGCTCTGTGGCTTTCACCTTGCTTCTGGGCAGTATTCACACCTAAGTGATCAGGGGAACATGTGGCCCAGGCTCAGTTCAGCAGTTACAGTGCTCTGAAAGTAGCTCCTGAAGACCTTATTCTGGGGTACGGTCCTCTTGTGCCTAATCCTTAAACCACCTCATATAAGGCCATCCTTCCCTTCATGTGTGTGAGCTGGATGGAGAGGAGCAATGGGTGGCCCATGGGGCAGTGCTCGTGCTCGCTCCATCTCTGTGCTGATCCCACCTCCTTCTAGCAGAGCCTAGCTGCAGCGAAGTTCTGCCTGCCCAGCTGCAGTGTAGCTCCTGAATGGGAACTAGGAAGCACAGACGGACTGCTCTGGGTTTGGAATTGGTCTGATTTAGGATCCGCTTCTTTGGGCCAACGTTGTCTCCAGCATCTTTGGATTTTCCAAAAGAAGCAGCTTGTTGCCCTGGCTGGGTGCTGCTCTTCAAGGGCTGTACAGAGCCGGCTGCCACCGTCACAGGACATCCCAAACCTGAGGAGCTGTGGGCCAAGCAGTTTTATCCCTAAGGCAAAATAAACAGTATCTGTGACTTCATTTGACATTTCGTGTTGGGTTTGTGTTTGACGCAGTGTCGATAGCAGGGGATGGGGCTGCTGGCCTGGCCCCTCTAAGAAGCTTCACAAAAAGCTCCCCCAGCTCCAATCTGGCCCGGCCTCTGGCCAAGGTTGAGCAAATCAGCATCTCTGTGAATAAACGTATTTAAGGGGCTTTGTTTGGCTGGTTTTGGGAGCTGTCTTTTGTTTGGGAGGTGGTGGGACAGCGGGAAAGACAATCATGCAGGAGACAACCGTGGGGTCACCCTGATTAGGCAGGAAAAGGTTGGGGAGACATGACAGAGCAGCCATCTCCCGTTGGCTCGTGGCAAGGTGGCAGGAAGAGTCCATGCAGTCACTGGTGGAGAGAAGGTCAGTTTGCAGCCCATGGAGATGCCCGTGTTGGTGCAGGCAGTCAATGCTGAAAAAGGGTGAAGGAGATCTGCGCTGGGGTGGTTCCTGCTGGGAGAACTGCTGTCGATGGAAGACCCCCACGCCAGCTGGAGGAGTTCGTGGAGGACTGGCTCCTGTGGGAGTGACAGCACATTGCCAAGGTTAGAAGTGTGAGGAGTGTTTCCACTGAAGGAGAGTGAGAGGCCAAAGCAGCACGGAGCAAACTGGGACTGACCGTGATCCCTCATCCTCCGCCCACTTGTGCCGAATGTGGGGGAGGAGGTAGCAAAGCTGGGCCTGGGAAGGGCCCCACCCGGGATGTGTTCATCCTGTTGCTTTTCTCACTGTCCTATCCGATTCAATTGGTGGTGTTTAATTGGTGATGATTGGTTTTAGTGTTTAAATTAAATGGATTTTGTTGCCCCAAGTCGAGTCCGTCTTTTCCCCTTGACCATAACCCGTGACTGAGCCTTCCCTGTCCTATGTCTTGACCCTTAAGTCATTTCTCGTATTTTCTGCTGCTGGAGCAATGGCGTGGCTGCGTGGTGCTTGGCTGCCAGCTGGGTTTAAATCATGACACATTTAACTGTTATTTTAATGCTTATCTCTTTTAGCCAAGCTTAAAGGTTTCTGAGGTATTTTAATCCATTGCTGAGAAAATGAACAATGTCTTTATCTGCTGGATTTCATGAGCAAAGCATTTATCTACTCTAGCTGTCTGCTAGAACTTTAAGAGAAGAAAATTACTGAATTCCTCAGGCACTGAAGCTCCATTGTGAACTGCCTCAGTACGGCTGGGGGCGCTTGCTAAACTTCTCAGGAAAAAATTGGATCAGACCCAGGGGAAACATCCAAAATACCTTACTTTAATGACAACGCCCATTACTGAAGCAATTATTTTGAAAGTATAGAATTTAAATTTGATATTAAAGTGACAGGAACTCCATGGTTATAAAAAGGGAGAGAGGAATAGAAAAAAACCTCACTAACATCCACGAACAAAAGCAAGCAGCTCAGACTCAGCTGTTGTCTAACGTAGGACACAAAGGCAGCACTGAAGATCGACGAGTACCAATTGTCCTTATGGCAACATTCACCTCACGATAAAACCAACCTGACTGCGCTGATTGTCTCCCTGTTCAGTGAAATGAAGCTCTGGGTGCGAGGGCTGCCGCCGCCGGACAGCCCCACCGCAGACTCCCAGTGGAGTCAGAGGCTGGCTGCTACGTGGTAATGTCGTGGGTGGAGGCTACTGCCGTGGTGCTGCAGGGGCAGTTGCTGCTGCCAAATGTGGGTCCTGCTCTGGCTGGCCATATGGCCCCTGTGTTTTTCTTTTATTTTGCTTTTGATGAGGGGACTTCTACAAAATATAGTAATTATTGGGACATTTCTAAGCATGTGATCAGGTCCTGAAGCATGAACTGGAAGAGGAGAGAGGGCTGATGTTCCTTATTTTTGTTGCATGTTCTTCTAAGGGACTTTCAGGGATGTGGAAACACTGTTTCCTCCTCAGTGGCCAGTAGAAGTCTGGCCAGCTCTGTAGCTCTGGGAAGAAACCAGGGCTGCAAATGGTCTGTGTGGAGCCACGTACTCACGAGTGAGCACATCACCCATGCACGTAGCCATGAGTGGGCAGGCAGCTTTCTGCAGGGAGCCCCAGGAGAAGGAACTTTTGCTCTTGTGGTGGGACTGGAACCAACTGCATTGGTCAACCCTAGGCAGCATGAAACAACCTGGGTACTCCAAGGAAGGGTTCGTTGATATAAATAAAAACGTCAGCTGTGCAGCCTTGTTAATCTTTCCTTCAGAAATAGTCAATTAACAACATCTACTCCCCACACTGAGGAGGATCCAGAACACAGAGCTCATTCTGTTCTCCCATGTCCCCAAGACCGATGAATGATGCCACAGACCCTAACAATCATCCTGCACCTGACTGGCCAAAACCATTTGTGTCTGGAAAAATGCTCAGCAGGGCAAGATGGAAGTGTCTAAAATTCGTGTAGAGGAGTTTGCTCTGAAGGACATGGGTTGTTTGAAACCGACCATTGGACCACAGAAAAATAGTCTCTCACAATTTTTAATCTCCTACTGGGGCAAACAGTTTCTGCAGTCAGGTCCTCTGGGGGACTTTCCAGGCTGCCTTTTTGCCAGCTGGGTCTGAGTTGGCTTTGGTCACATTCTGAAAGGACTGAGCAGCCAGTGAATCCCTTGGGCCAAGGAAGCAGGAGAGCTATCCCTGTCCAACTGCGCCTTTTGGACACCCACTGGTAACTAATTAAGGGCAGTGTCCCTCAAGACAAGAGGGGACACACAAGTGTTCCTCTTGTGTCCCTCAAGAGCATGCCCGTTTTCTTCAGGAGCTGTGTCACTCAGGCAGTCAGGGTCTCCACTGAGGCAGTCTCTTAAGGTCTGCTAAGCTGTGGCTGGAAACTGGAAAGCAGATACCAAAAGAAAAGCCAAATAATTTTGGCTCCCTGCACCTCACATGGTTCTCCAGTGCTTTTCCCTTTCCCCAACTGCCCAGCACCCCGACACATCCTCACAAAGTGGCTCAGGGCGCATCTTTAGCACTGGCTCGTAAAAATGCTACTCTGGCACATTGCATCAGAGCCCCCACGGCTGGAGCTGGAACCAGCAAGATCTTTGCAGAGTAACAGGATGGACTTCTCTAAGCACACCGGCAGCAAAAGAGAGGCTAAAGAATCTGTGTCCTCTTGCTTAATCAGACAAACAACCTGGGGACAAAGGACATGGAAACGATTGAGGTGCTCCCTACCTTCTTTGCCTCAGTTTTCACTACAAAGGTTTGTCCTCAGGCCTCCCGTGGCTTTGACCCTTCTTGCAGTCTGTGGAGGTGAAGTGTGTCCCACAGCATCTTTAACGCTGTTAATCATGGCATCTCCCTAAAGAATGAAAGATAGTTTATTTCCCAAACCCTAGTTCTCCATGACGCTGTTTTTCCTGACATAGGATGGACTCAGTCTCTTTACTAGATCTTTGACAAGATTCAAGTTCAAACCATTTAGAATTCTTCTCAATGTTCTAATACTCACCTCTCAAGCGTTAACACGAAAGCACAGAGCCTCAGCCAGGTGTGTTTTACAGAGTTTGGCCTGTCTCGTTTTATTCCTGGGACAGCAGCCACAGGACAAACAGAAAAGATTGTGCATCTCACCAGGTGGCCAGGATCAAAATGAGCAGGTCTTCATTGAGGGTGCGGCAGATGTGTTCGCTTCGGCCAGGGCTGAAAGCGTCGAGGTGGGTTAAAGACACCCCCAGAAGAGTCAACTGGCAGAGGCAGTTCTTGGCAATCACAAGAGAGGGTCCCCGTCTGAGGGCTCACTCATGAGTGTGCCCTCGTGCTGTGAAGTTTTCAAAGGTGTGGCTGTGCCAAGCAGTGCTCCAGTTTATCCCAAAGGCAGTGACAGATCAGGACACTTGCTGCATGCCTCCAAGTCCAGGTACTGCTTCCATCCCTCAGGGAGTTGATATGCTCCATTCTGTCCTCTCCACACTCCTAACTGACACTTCCCAGGGCTGTAATGAATTCACATCTTTGATTGGTTCACTCCTTTATGGCATTTGGAAATTCTCCAGTGAGATGGTCTGATGAGCAGGAGCTGCCATTCTTCTTAGCTTCCAGCTGGGTTTCCCTTGCTGCAGCGTGTGTCTGTTGCCCTTTCACTGTGCACAGCTGAGAAGAGGCTGGCTTCATCTTCTCCATAACCCCATCAGTCAGCCAAGGACTGCAGTTAGATCCCACTTTCCTTGTCTCTTCCGAGACGAACCAGCCCAGGTCCTTCAGCCCCTCCTCCAGCAATGTGTCCCAGTGTCCTGACGGCCTTAGTGCCTTCCAGCGGGTTGTCTCCAGCCCTAAGGCCAGCACCGCATACTTCGCCCAGAAGAATGCTTTGCTAGATCAGTGGAAGAACTGATAGAGACTTCCTCTTCCCTGAGGAACGAAATTACTGTTTACCTGTAACAGAATTATTTTTTCATGTGTAAATAAGGTCTGTGACCTCATGGAGCTTCAGCAGCAAACAGAACCTCTCGGAAGCTGGCTGCCTTCCTCAGCCATCTTCCGAACCAATCAGAAAGTTCAAACAGGCTCCGGTAACTCCGTGGGGAAGGCAGCAAAGCAGTTCCAGGCTCTGGTGCGAGTCACCTTAGCAATTATGAGACAAGTTCTGTATTTTGATCCTGTACCAATCTCTGAGCATTTCTCTGCTTCCGACAAAGAGAGGAAAGCGAGGAGCCTCCAGAGAAGGGAGCATCGACTGGGCTCTGGCCTATAGTCCTTGGCAAGATGGAGAATGAAGCTTTGTAAAGCAAAAACACACCTTCTGTGGAGCAGCAGTGCCTGGAGAACTCTCCATATGCCAGCAGCTAACTGTGAAGTTTGGGATGTGATAAAAACGTGGAATTCAGAGGGAAATGACTCATGTAGGAAAAGTAAGTACTGTGAGTTTCCTCCTTTTTTGGAATGTCTGGGTCTATAATTCAGTTTTCAATGTTAAAAGTGAGGTGGCATCAAATACCAAAGAGCAGAGATAATTCTGGAACCAAAAGGAGGGACCTCACTTGATGCATCTGCCTTCCCAAGCCAAAGCAAATTCCTTTGACAAGAAGCCAGCACATTTTCTTGACTCAAGAAAGACTTTGTCAGTTAATTACAAGGGTAAACCACAAGGAAGGACACCGCTGGACACGGAGGAAATAGATGTTAACTAGCAATGGGCAAAATTAGGCTGAAAATTAGGAGGGTCCTATGTGTTCATGCCCTGTGCCATCATCTAACAGTGAGCAAAAGCAGTCCTGAGGTACTCACTGCAGTTCTCAGAATGACATCAGCCCCCTCCCCCCCTTCTTCTTTGGTTTGGACTTGGCAAGATTTGCAGAGGGAAGAAGCGTTCTCTCTGTTCACATCAGCAATGGATCTGACTGTGGTGCATCCACAGGGAGCCACGCCGCTGAGGAGGAAGGAGGTATTTTTACTCAGACATTACCCAGGCCATAGCAATTTTAATGTCATTTCCCCTTTCCCACGGAGAGTGAATTCAGGGGCTGCTTTCCAGGCTGTTCAGAATTCCCTTGACCTGCTCTGTCCACCGACTCACCTGCCCACTGGGTGATGAGACTGTCACAGTTTCCAACTCCTGGAGAGCTTCAACCAGGGTGGCAAAATAATTCCAGTCTCAGAGATCTTGTCTTGACTCGTGTGGCCAGTGCTGATGTGCAGACACAGTTTGTGCATAGGCACAGTGCTGCAGAGCTCTGCGTTAGCAACCGCCACCCCTCCTGTCAGCTCAGACAAGTGCAACACTCCCCTGGCATGTCTGGAAAAGATAAAATAATTAATCGTCATCTCGCTTCCCTGGGGAGTCACAGTAGTCATGGCAAGGGAAAAACATTAGTCTAATACATTTGATCTTGAGCAAGATCAGGCCAGAGCAGGGCTCAGAAGCAAAGGTCCAGGCTCACTCCTAAACCCAGCCTACCCTTGGGAGGGAAAGCACCCGTTTGGTCTCCGATTGCCTCCCAGCTACAGCAAGGAAGGAAACCGTTTCCCATGCTGTGAAAATCACACTTTTTCAGCCTTTCTTCTGCAGCAAGGGGATAAAAACCTGAGCCCTTTGGAATCAGGCACCCAGGAGAGGCACTTCACCACCCTAGAGCCGTCAACGGCCCAGTCCATACTGGTGAGGCATTCTCTCAAGATTCTGAGGAAGAGATTTAATTCTCCTCGTACATGTCTGCCACCTTCGTCCCCTCCCATTGTCCCAGGGACCTGGGGCCGAGCGGCATCACGACCTTGGATCAGACTGCTGAGGCAATTATTAAGCTGTGAGAAACAACGGTGAGAAATTCCCAGTCATGCATGACGGGAAACCAGATTACAGAGAGAGGTGGAACTGCTGAGATGGGTCAATTTGAGAAGGAGAAATGGAACCAGCGGTGTGAAAATGCAAGGCAGAACCTCACTAAGAGCTGTGCATGAAGGCCAGGTCTCCTCCATAGGACTGGCCTCGGACAGCACCAAGTGGTTGCAAATGCACCCGAGCTCCACTGATGTTCAGCTACAACTGCTCCAGCCCAGGAGTCCGCAGGCTGAGCAGCACCACCACGCTCCCAAGCCTCTGTCAACCTTGCCAGCGCAGCTCTGCTCTTATTCCTAGTGTTAAACTGAGGAGCAGACTTGTTTCAAACTCTCCTTATCTGGAGATCTGCCTGTCCTGCTGCTGCACATCCACACTGTCTCTGGGCATGTGCACAAATCCTTTCTGTGCACCCACCTTGACAAAAAAAAAAAAAAGGAAAAGATTACCTATCTCAAAAAAGAACAGTCACATTATTTTTCTAAGCAGGACCTTCAACACAGGATATTAAATACAACACTGAATATGACCTTACGAAGCGTGAGTGAAATGAGTTTTTGGGAGTGTCTGGATGATTGAAGTCAGAGGGAGAAGAAAAATGTATTTTTTCTTTCTTTCTTTTATTTTTTTAAATACCCAAAGATCAGTTTACACCCCAAACTTCTCTCTGGATTTCCCAGTCAGCCTAAGGAAAGCCACCAGACACTTCCCTTCTCTGCACGGAATTAATGTTTTGGAAAAATATCTAACATCTGCGAAGCCCTGGCATGGGAGACCGGAGACTTCACAGCGAATGGTTTTCCCGCACTGTGAGGAACCCGGCCCCTGCCTACGGCACCTGGACTCGCCGCTCCCACTGGGTGACCCGGGGGTGGGGCACAGACCTCAGAGCAGTTCATGCTGTCTGCTGCAGAGCTCTACAAGATTCCCAGGGGTGTCTCTTGCCCTGAGGGCAGAATTTATGCCTCAGTCGGAGACAGAAAAGAGCCAACCTCTCTCCTTGCACGTTATATCACACCAAACACATTTTCACCCACGAAAAGACACCCACATTGTTTGCAAGGAAAATAAACCGAGAAGCATCTTCTCCAGACTTTCAAAGAAAACCCGTTGTAGCTCCACTTGTCTCAGTCTGTCTCTAGGGAATTCTGGAGGCTCAGAAGGTTCACCTCTGCCAGCTTGGAAGGGAAGTTTCTATACTGAACTTAGAAGAACTCACAATTCTTTCCACTTTGTGCATTTAGAGTACACCTTTACCTCTGCAGTTCAGGCATGCAGACTTTCTTACAGGATTCCTAAAGGGTCTTTTTTCTTTTTTTTTTTTTTTTTTTTTTTTGTGAAATCCACCCCATGGTGGGGCAGTTTGAAAGGCCCCTGTGTTCCTCTCCTTTGTAAGTGAGGCTGCAGCTTTACGGCTTATACAACACCCAGCCTCTTCGGGTTCAAACTTCTAAATCCTAAATTGCAGTGGAGAACCAATGAAACGTCGCCGTTCCTGGGAGCAGCCAGCTATTGGAGGTGCTGAAGTTCGGACAAACCCCTCTAAAATACTTGGAGAGAGCATGAGACTAACCTCAGGGCAGCTGCTGCAGGCTGGGGCTCAGAGGCATGAACCTTTAGAATGTTCATGAGTGTCAATCCATCACACCCAGACAAGCCACTGTAGACGGCAGCGCCTCACTGTCAGCAGTAGTAAGTGTTCAAAAATCATGAGATTATCCATTTTTTTAAAATAATCCAATATGTAAATCAGCTGCCTGAGGGAAGTGGAGGCAGCTGGCTGGCACTGGCTAATTTGAAATCTATTGAAGACCAAATGACACTGCACAGGGGCTGTAACTTTAGCATTGCTCTGTCAAGATCTTGGACTATTTGAATGCTTTTTATATACATGTTTTGTCCAGCATGAACACAGTTCCTTCTCTGAAAAAAACACCTTTTCTTTCTCATCAGCAGCTAAACCCAGTAAAGATCGCTAACAGTGTCTCTTAGAAGAGCAGGAATTAATGCCCTGGTTCTCTCAGGTTTGATGCATTGCTAGAGGGGCTGCGAGCCCTAAGGTGGAGGCGAGTGATGCAAGTGTGGCCCGCAGCACCCCATGGCAAGCCTTTCGGGGGAAGCTCTCAACCGCCACCTGCTCTTGGCCGCAGCTGGTGCCCCTGTTGCCTTTCAGGACATTACCAACATCGTGCTGGGTCATTTACCTCCAAACCACCTGAAATAACGCCACGGTCTACGACCCAAGGCCCAGGTTGGTGCAGGCCGGTGCAAGGACCACCCAGGAGGAGGGGTGCAAATCCCACCCCCGTCCTCCCCACCGGGGCAGCGCAGCCCCG
>NW_010432413.1:2612-2902 GCF_000710305.1 Buceros rhinoceros silvestris | reverse complement strand
CCACGGCCTCCCCAGCACCCCCGGCCGCAGCCCCGCCGCCGAAGCGCAGCATTATTTCACGTCTGTTTGGGACGTCGCCGGCGTCAGACCCCTCTCCTCCCCAGCGAGGTAGGTGCTGGGGCACGGTGTCCAGGCAAGGTGTCACCCGTGGGCCTTTCTCTGGGTCCCTTTCAGGTCTCTGAAGGGCGCAGGCCTCGAGCGTGTGTCCAAGGAGAGCTGCGCTGTTGCTCTGGTTTTGGTGTGTTTTGGTGTGTCTCCATGCTGGGCTTGGATGGGGCAGTGTCCAGCCA
>NW_010432413.1:0-2441 GCF_000710305.1 Buceros rhinoceros silvestris | reverse complement strand
CGTGCTGGGGACACCAGTTAAATAACTGTCAGCTTCTTGCCACGAGCACAGATGCCTCTTGAATAGCAAGAAGAATTAGAGAAGCTCTTTGAAGCGCTGTCTTCACCAAAGTCTGGCAGCTCAGAGGGGCTCCTGTGTGTTAACGGAGAACAGCGGAGTGCTGGTTTTGAAGGTTATTCAGCCAGAAGTGATCTCGTAAGTCCAGGCTCTGCAGCGAATTCCCCTCCGGGGAAATACACTCCTTCCGAGATGGTCTGAGAGGAGGGCGGCTGCCTTGGCTTCTTCCTGAGCTCTGGAGCAGAGCAGCGCCCGGGCCAGAGCCCTGCTGGACCGAGGGACAGGGCAGAGGCATCCAGGGGTTTGTTGCATGGACTTTTCCTGATCTGGAGTTTAATTTGCCTGTCCCATTCACTCTGTTTGCGAGGCTGAGTGGAGCTGCAGAGCTGCACTGCCTAGAAACCATTAGCATGGCATGGTTTGAGTCACCCTTTGGAAACACCTTCCTTCTGCAACCGTCAGTCCCTGAAGCTCGCAGTGCTCTGAGACACCCACAGAGAGAAGGGAGGAGGTGCTGGGAGCATGGTGTGCCACTTCAGAAGTCGGAATCTTACACAAAATGTTGGGCATCCTGAATCCATTACCAGGTGTGGCCCAGGACACCCGTTTGAGTTTGTTTATGACGCTTCCTACCCAGAAATAAAGAGCAGCATTAAAAAGACAAGGGGTCTCCACCAGTGGTGCAGTCTTCGGGGTTTGTTTCTTTTTAATTCTTCGTTCTGGAGAACTGCTCTAGACTTGTGGCCTGGTGTCTCAAGGGTGCTTTTTAGGAGGGCAAAAGGCAGCTAGGAAAAGCTGCTCTGTCAGGTTCTTCGGTGTAGCGCCGAGAGTCTGCCCCTCTGCTGGAGCATACCCAGGGACCAGCTCATTGCATAGCAGTTGCAAAACCTGTCACAAAATAATCCTCTTTTTTTCCTGGGAGCTGCTATTTAAGCTTTCTCTTGAAGTCTTGCAGTAGTAATTCTTTTGGCAGTGATTTTTCTTACACCAACGCTACTCCGTGGCATTAGTAATGGTGTTATTCGTATGCAAAAGTGATCTGAAAGCTGCACAAGTAGAACAAAATCGAGAAAAATATACCCAAGTCTTGTTCACCCAGCAGAACAGAGCCTGGATGTGGAGTGCAGCCCAGGCAGAGGAAAAGGTTGAATGTTGCAAACTCTGGTTTTAGGCTTCTTGGTTTAGGTAATTCCATGAGTTTTCATCCTGATTCCTTGAAGATGAGTGAAGGTGTCTTTGCAAATGAGTCCTGTTGAAGTGAGTCTCTATTCACAGAGCTCTTGGTTACCGAGGGCATCAAAAAGCCCCGCATGAACAGCTCTGCCTTTGCCAGTTACAGCGGCAAAAGCAAGAGGAGGTGAGTGGGTGAGCTGAACAGTCTGGAGAAGGTGAGAGAATAACGCAGGGCCCTCACAGAGGCGTGGTGCACCCAGCGTAGGTGTGAAATCTGGCTGTGGGGTAATTGGTCACTGACGAGCAGTAGCCACCACGCCAGAAAGTTCTTCAGGCTGGGTCAGCCTGGTGCATCTTAAACCACCACGGCAGCATGTGATTTGCGGATGCCTTCGTGCGAGGTTCCGGGCAAGTCTGAGCAGCCTGTTCATACCCATCCTCTTCCCTGGCTGAGGTCCCCTTCCCAGGGGGGTGCTCTCTGTGTGCTGAAGAGGCCCTGGGCAGGACACGCCTGGGAAAAGCAAATTTCTGTCTCGCTTGTGGTTTTACAACTGCCATTGCTAATGCAGATGCTGCTGCTGCTGCTGCTGCTCCCCACCCTGAAGCCCCCGCAAAAGTACAGAGTGTGGAGGACTTTGTTCCCGAGGACAGCCTGGACCACAGCTTCCTGGGTGAAAAGCAAGTTGCGGTCGCTCTTTTGTTTTTACAACTGCCATTGCTAATGCAGATGCTGCTGCTGCTGCTCCCCACCCTGAAGCCCCCGCAAAAGTACAGAGTGTGGAGGACTTTGTTCCCGAGGACAGCCTGGACCACAGCTTCCTGGAAGACCCCACCCCGCAGAAGGACAAAGGGAAGCCGCAGGCTAAACGCCGTGTGGACAGCGAAAGGTAAGGAGAGGAGGATGGAGGGAGTGCAAGGCTGGCTGGGGTTGTGGAAGGACGGGTGGGGAGGGTCGTGCTCCCTCGGGAGCACTGCATACGTGGCTGCGCGTTCCAGAGAAGTCTTAGCGGTGCCTTTCGTTTTCTCTGTCCAGTTCTGCTTGTCCTTCCCAGCATTTTCTCTCTAGACTGGGGAGCTGTGGATTAGATGGATGGACTGTTCATTGGCTGGATGGTCCCAGCAGGGACTATCCCATGGAGGGTAGTGGTCAATGGCTGAATGTCTGGATGGAGATCAGGGGCAAATGGTGTCCCTCAGGGATCTGTACTGGG
>NW_010432412.1:0-1876 GCF_000710305.1 Buceros rhinoceros silvestris | reverse complement strand
GCTGGCTCATATTCAGCTGCCTGTCAACTAACACCCCCAGGTCTTTTTCCACCAGACAACTTCCCAAACACTCTTGCCCAAGCCTGTAGCATTGCAGGGGGTTGTTGTGACCAAAGTGCAGGACCCAGCACTTGGCTTTGTTGAACTTCATGTCATTGGCCTCAGCCCATAGATTCAGCCAGTCCAGATCTCTCTGTAGAGCATTCCTACCCTCAAGCAGATCAACACTCCTGTCCAGCTTGGTGTCGTCCACAAAGTTACTGAGGGTGCCCTTGATTCCCTCATCCAGATCGTTGATAAAGATATTAAAGGGAAAAGGCCCCAATACTGAACCCTGGGGATAACTGCTTGTGACTGGGTACCAACTGGGTTGAACTCCATTCACCTCCACTCTTTGATCTGGCCATCCTGCCAGTTTTCTACTCATCAAAGAGTACACCCATCCAGGCCATAGGCAGCCAGCTTCTCCAGAAGAACGTTTTGGGAACCAGCTTCTCCAGAAGACTGTTTTGGGAAGCAGTGTCAAAGATTTTACTAAAGTCTGGGTAGTTAATGTCCTCAGCAGTTCCCTCATCCACTAAGTGCGTCACCTTATCATAGAAGAAGATCAAATTAGTCAAGCAGTATCTGCCTTTCAGAAACTCATGATGACTGGGCCTGATTGCCTGGTGGTCCTGTATGTGCCATGTGATGGAACTCAAGATGATCTGCTCCAAAACCTTCCCCCACAAAGAGATCAGAATGACAGACTTGCAGTTCCCTGAATCCTCTTCCAGCCCTTCTTGTAGAGGGGCATCACAGTTGCAAACCTCCAGTCAACTGGTACTTCTCAGGACTGCTGATAAATGATGGAAAGTGTCTTGATGACCACCGCTGCCAGCAGTCCCAATATCCTTGGGTAGATCCCATTGACCCCATAGACCTGTGTGTGTCTAAGTGGTGTAATAGGTGAGTAACCATTTCCCTTTGGATTATGGGAGCTTCATTCTGCTCCCCATGCTTGTCTTCCACCGCAGGAGGCTGGATACATCTGGTTATACTATTATGGACTAAGGCACATAAGGCATTTACAACATCCTGGGTCACTATGTTTCCCCCTACATCCAATAATGGATGGAGATTCTCCTTAGACCTCCTCTTGTTTGTAGTGTACTTACAGAAACATTTTTTATTGCCTTTTATGTCAAGTTCTAGTTGGGTTTTGGTCCTAATTTTCTCCCTGCATAGCCTCATGACATCCTTGTAGACCTCCTGAGTTGCCTGTCCTTTCTTCCAAAGGTCATAAGTCATCTTTTTTTCCTGAGTTCCAGCCAAACCTCTCTGTGCAGCCAGGCTGGTCTTCCCTGTTGGCTTGTCTTATGGCATGCCAGGATGGCCTGCTCCTGTGCCTTCAAGACTTCCTTTTTGAAGAATGTCCAGTCTTCATGGTCTCCTTTGCCCTTCAGAACTCCCTCCCAAGGGACTCTGTCAACCAGGACACTAACAGGCCAAAGTTTGCCCTCTGGAAGTCCAAGGTGGCAATCCTACTGACATCCCTCCTTACTTCTCCAAGAATTGAAAACCCATCGTTTTGTGATTGCTGTCCCCAAAACAGTATCTAGCCAAGACACTACCCGCAAGTCCTCCTCTGCTCACAAACAAGATACTTCCGGGTGCCTTCCCTAGCTGGCTCCCTCACCAGCTGTGTCACGAAGTTGTCTTCCACACTAGGTACTTCCTAGACTGTTTTCTCTCTGCTGTGTTTATTTCTAGCAGATATCTTATAAGTTGAATTCCCCCATGAGAGCAAGGACTAGTGACTGAGAGGATTTTCCCAGCTGCTTATAGAATATTACATCTGTTGCCTCATCCTGGTTGGGTGGTATATAACAGACTC
>NW_010432411.1:1264-1960 GCF_000710305.1 Buceros rhinoceros silvestris | reverse complement strand
CAGCCCGGTACATGGCGTACCGGTCCGTCCCTGCACAGATGTCAGCCAGGTCCTCCCTGTCGCCATCCAGCCCCAGCTCCTTGTGCATGAACTGGGCAAATGCCTTCATCCTGTTCGGGCTGCCGCCAACGCAGACAAACTGGGTGTGAAATATGAGCGTGTTGGTACTTTTGAGATAAAATCGGTACCGAGAGTCAGTATTAATGTGGCAGTGGCCAGACAGTGCAACGGGATGCCGCTTCCTTGCAGGCAGTCAAGGGACATCGGAGCAACCGGCGGTCTCAAAACCAGCTGAAAAACCAGCTAAACCCAAGCTGTTCCTCCTGGGGGTTGTGGCTACACCAGGTCCAGACAGCTGTGCAGATGCACATGCTTGGGGATCAGTCCCAGCCCAAGAAAATCTAAAATAATTCAGCAAATCTAAGCTGTTTGTCTTCCTACCAACAGCAAAGCAAGAGCAGATGTTAGAGCAGCTCCTCGTTTAATTTATTCTATCCACAGCGCTGAGTGCAATTAGTGAGCACTGCTGATGACACAGAGGCCATAAAGCCAGGGAGGAAAAAGGACAGATTTTACATATTAAAGGAAAAACTGCTCCCCAAAGGTAGGAGGGGAACCAGCGTGCAGCTGCAAGGGCAGCACTGCTGACCCGGCTGCCAGCGGCGCAGGGGAGTGGGATGGCAGGACTTGTGCTGT
>NW_010432411.1:0-1112 GCF_000710305.1 Buceros rhinoceros silvestris | reverse complement strand
CACGGCTTGTCCCCCCACGCCACCGGGAAAATGCTCTGGTTTACAGTGGAGGAGGAGCCAGCCGTGACAGGCTGGTTTTGACAGCAGGTCTCAGCCAAAACCGTGACATGATCTGCCCCTCGCCTCCAGACGGCGATGAGATGCTTGGGACAAACGCTTCCTCCGTCTGCCCTCCGACATGGGGGCCAATACAAAAGCAGGTTTTGTGGAACTACAGGGTTGTTAAAAGGACCCTGTCCCTGGCGGGAGCATCCGCAGCAGCGGGGCCCTGCCATGGGCTGGCGGAGCTGTGGGACGAGGGGCTGGAGAGCCCTGTGGGGCTGGGAGCTGCTGCCTCGCCTTCACACCCGCTATTTACCTTTATGTCCCCAAACATGGCTGGCAGGTTGTGTGTCTTGGTTCCCAGGTCCAGGTGATACAGGACGTCCTCCTCCATCGAGTCCAAGTGCGGGTTTTTGACGTGGACAAGCCCACTCCTGCGGGGAGACGGGACCCAGACGGGTCAGGGGCAGCAGGCAGCGCCCGCGGGAGCGGGGACAGGGCAGGACGGGGCATGGGGTGGGCTGGGAGCCCCGCCAGAGGCACACATGGCCCCGGGTCGGGGGGGGATGGGACAGGACGAGCCAGCTCTGCACGGCATCCGGGGTGGCTGCCCCTGTCAGAGCCCTGCTGTCACATGGGCTGTCCTCCTGACGTCCCTCGCTATCGGTAACAATTCAACGTCTCTTTCTCAATGCCTGCGCATTTAGCAAAAGATGTTTCTCAGCATTTGTCGTTGGTTCTGTCAAGGCAACCATAGCTCGCTCCCTCACAGAAATCTGGGGGAAGCATCTGTGGGGAGTGCGCTGTGCTGCTCTGTGTGTGACAGCTTACCAAGCCTTTAGCAAACAGGGATTTGTATGGGTATTGTCCCAAGTACCTGCCGAGCAGCACACGTGCAAATTAAATTCGGCTTCTGCAGGCGGCAGGAGGCCAGTTTGCCCTCCCTTTCCACCTGCTTCAATAGATGGAATGCAGCTAAGGAACAATACAGGTCCGTGCGATAAATAAGGCTTATCGAAACCCAGAGAACATTCTTCTTGTCTTATTAAAACCGATCCCCTTCCTCTGCT
>NW_010432410.1:55245-63701 GCF_000710305.1 Buceros rhinoceros silvestris | reverse complement strand
TATATATATATAATTTTCAGCTTGTTTTATCTTTAATTTAAAAATTTTTAAAGTTTCATTCACATTAAAATATTTCTAATTTGTTTAGTTTCAACAGCATTTCATTATTCACTTCTAAGGGTTGGCTTCTTGAATAAGACTATAGCTCCTGTGAATGAAGTTGGATCTGCGACGGCTAAACAGCTTGGTACACTATGGGAGTCATTTGCCTAGGCGAGCATCAGGAAAGACGTTGCCAATTAGAAAGCTTGTTGCACTAGGAGGAATGGAAGCTTCTGATCCAAGCTACAAGGTCCTTGATGCAACTTATCGTAATAGGAACTTCTGGCTGAACAGAGAGTTTCCAGTCAATTTCAAAATGAAAAATTTTCATTTGGTAATAGCAAGCTTTCATTTTAATTGAGAATGGTGAAATGAAAGATCTGGTTCTAGAGAAATGCTAGTATTTCAGAATCATGAAATACCAGAAATTTTCAAATATTTTACTTTGCCTCACTATTATATATGAAGAGCAAATGGATGCTTCAACATTTGATATATAAAACATAAAAAGCTATGAAAATGGGAGGGGAAAAAGCAATATAAGAATTTATGAAACTTTCATAATTACTGCAGAGAAAAAGATAAAAACAGGATGCAGCAAAAATCAAGTTACAGGCTTCAAAATTGTAACAGACCGTAAAGACAAGACAAAATTTACATTTTTATGGGAAACTATAAAGGAACCTGAGGTAGAGTGATATTCTGCAGAAAGTGAAAAAAAGAAAATCATTTTAGGAGCTATTTTAGGACAGTTTCTCTTTAGATGATCAATAGCTACAGACAATGGAAGACTTCTAGATATACTTGGTAGCATTAATCAGCTGAGAAATACTCTTCCAAGAGCTGAAAGGTTTATAGTCCAATCTTCTTATGATGATATTACGGGTCAGGTTTAGACCACCTCATTTAGGTACCTTGGAAAACTAAGGTTATTTGGTTTAATGGAAGGAAGCATATGCCTTTTAAGATTTGGAGATGGGAGAGATCCTTTCCCTCTATATTACAGAGACAATCTCCTCCTTTTCTCCTATTGACTATAAAGAGTATTTATGGACTCACTTTTAAGAGGACTGGTTCATAAGACATCTGAATATTAATTGCAAATAAGGTACTTCAGTGATGGATTAGATCATCCCCAGTGTTTCAATATGAATTTAAATAACTTAATATGTATTTTTAGAAAACATGCCTATATTTTGTTTACCACTTTCATAGACTGTACATGGAAATTAGAAAAAGTTTAGTAAAAATTAAACTACAAATATGCAAAGTAAGAGAAATGACCATCATCTCACAATCAATAAATGAGCCATCTTCTGTGCTTCTCTTGTCAATGGATCCACAATAGCAAAAACATCATAGAATGGTTCATTCTGTTGTGGATCTACTTTTACCACGCTGTTAAAAATAAAAGAAAAAAAATGAGTAAGTGATGTGAAAACTCTAAACTGAATTTCTGGAAACAACGAACATTTTTAGGCACTAATTTTTAATATCAGAGGCACTTTAGATTCTACTGTTTATGAAGATGTTTCCCTCTTTTCAAGCAGTAATCATTATTGCTCCCTGTGATGTCATTAGGAAAGCTAAACGTGAACAGCAATTAAAAATTTAGCATTAATCTGCATAGTACCATACTGGTTATTGATTAAATACACACTCCATTACAAAATTAATAAAAGGAAAACACATAGCAAAATTTTAAAACTGGCCTTTTTGTCACCGGTCTACAGTTTCTTTCACCGATGTCTAGAATCATCAGATTTGATAAGTGCCAGTGATGACACAATTTAATAAAAAACAAACAAAAAACAGTGGGAAACATGGCAACTGAGAAGTCGAAACTTTAGGATAGATTAGTTTTATACATTCCAGAAAGTAATTTAGTTTGATAAACTTGATTAGACTAAGTCAAGGAGATCCTAGTTAACGTACTCTGGATCTAGAGGAAGGAAATGTTGGTAAACCTCACTTAAAAAAAAAAAAAAAAAAAAATCACATGCTGTAAATTCACAACATGGACTATCTGCATTTGTTTTCCACAAAAAAAAAAATATACCTAGAAATGTGAGCACTGTTAATGAGTCAAACTGCTTCCAATAACTCCGGAAAAGGTGTTAGCCACTTCAAACACACTACTACTGATTTCGCTCCTTGTATTTTCGAGAACAGGGCTAGCCCATCAGCACAACGTGCTAGAGCACCTTTACTAATAAAAACAAGAAGGGCTTTGGAAATAGCATTAAAAAAATATTTATTTTGATCATGGTTCTTGTGTTATCATATGTCCTTTTAAAAAATCCACCTGTCTGCTCCAGAGAGCTTGCCTCAGCTAAGCTTAAATTAAAACCAGCTACCATTACAAAGAGAACAGGATGCACCCATGATTTTAGGTCTCATTCTTTAACATCGACAACACAACAAAAGACAACATTTAGAGCATACTCACTTTCTAAATCTAGGATCAGAAACACAAGGAGCCAACATACAAGGAAGTATACTAATTACACTAACATGAGCTTGCCAAGTGAAAATCTTTTAGCTGATGTCAGTCTGTTCCAGTTTTCATAAGGCATTAGGTGCCAATGCGCCCTATTAATTGGCATTTGAATGTAATCTAGTATTATTAGTGGTGTATTTAGCTGTGGTCAAGATTGTGGTCAAGAATTTAGCTGGTCAAGAACGACATGGCTAAACCACACACTGTTACACAGGTATAAGCACGTGTCTATCAGCCTTGACAATAGTACTCAAGAGATCCACAAACAGAAGTTGTTGTGGCAGTTTCCCGCATTAATGAAAACTAATGGGGGCTTCTTTTAGTTCTAATCTGTGATTCTACTTCTAACAAGTGTATGGATTTTCTAACTCCAAATCATCACTTCTATCTGAACCAATTGTAATCACTCTTTTCTCAGCAAAGTATAAAGTTGGAAAATCATTAGGTATTACCAAATAATTTATTAAGAACACGGTAAAGATGCATCACGCTAAGGCAGATGAACATGTTGTTTATACAACACAGAATCAACAGCTTCTTTTAAAACTGGAATGCTTACTCAAGTTTCCAAAGACTTTATGTAGTCATCAGTACATTCTAATTTTAATATAGAAGTACTGTAAGTGCATTATCATGACAGACAGAACTTACCTGTGCTGTTCTTTGAGTAATTCAGCATCTTGTCTCATCTCAGTTTTAGGCAAAGACGACAGCAGGGCATCTATTTTCATAATCAAGTCACTGCCACTATATTAAATAAGCCACATATAATTTGGTTTTCATTAGAAAAGGAATAAAACGTATTTCATATTTCAATACATGTCTGTCTGTATAAGGGATACTTAAAAAGCCCACATCCCAATCCTGGACTCTTTAAGTGAGTACCATCTTGAGATTTGCAGCTTTGACAAAGCCCAAGAACCACTACTGCTGCCTTAGAGCAGTGAACTGTATGCTTCTTAGAATTAACTGATGCAGAATTAGCAGAATTATCATTCAGTCACACAGTTTGCATGGTACCATCTGCTAACCTTTATAGCTCTTTAGTCTTTTTTTTTTTTTTTGCCATTTTTCCCCTCTGCGACATCTACAAACAGACATAAATGAACAAATTAAGTGGCCACATCTTTTATTTTTTTATTTCTTACTGGAATTTCCTTAGAAATCTTAGTAGTTCTGCTTTGGTGTCACTAAGTCTCAATACTTAATTAAATATGTTTTGCCTCTCACTACGTAACTCCTTGATATTTCTACCTCTTGTTTTTCTTTTTCTGGCAGTTATTCCTTCAGTTGTGTCAGTCCTTCCAGACAACAGAACTGAACACAGAAAGTCAATAGATCGTGTAAAAATAATATAATTTTGCTCTCCTCTTTGTACATATCTGGCTCCTTAGATTAAAAGCTGACAAGAACTCATCTTCAATTAACAGATATGTGAATGTTGTCTAGGAGCACCACATTTGCCCGTGTCACTACAGGATCCTTTTCTAACCATTCCCAAAGACAATGCACTTTCTTACTTCAAATATAAATTCTCAGGTATTACTGTGGCTTTAAGATGCACTGGATTTTATCAAGCATACTATTATTTTTTATAATCACCCTTAAGTAAACAAAAGCTGGGAGGAATTGTTTACAGTTAGCTCTACTTGTCCCTTGGTTGAATGTACAGTGAAAGCAGACAAAGTATTTGGAAAATTTAGTAGAGCTGCACACATGTTATGAGGCAAGTTGGATTCTACGGACACGCAGTGATCTCTTATGCCTTGGACTCATCACATATGACCCATAACAGTGAGGTACCAAAGACGCTGCCAGCAGCAGGGTAAGCGACACATGCAGTTGAAATCCAGCATATGCATTTTATATACACAGTGGAAAACTATGTTAAATAGCATAATTAGTCAAGCATGAAGATAACACAAAATTTAGCATTTGTGCCATTTCTTCCAGAAAAGAGGGCAAGGGCTTGAGTAGGGAAGTACGCTAAGCCTGTCAGGGAAATGCTAAAAGGGAAATGAGGGACAGTTAAACCTGTCTATGCAGAAGTACTCAGATACTTAGAAAGAGGACAGAAAGTATACAGGACTCAAACAAACACTTTAAGTACATGTAGAGTGTATATATATGAGTATATAGTATGAAGAGTACTGTGACTATATATTTCTATGTTTCTTCCTATTTCCCATGCAAAAGGACTATTAATTTGTCACAGGCAATAAAAAAGTATGCCATAAAGCCTCAAAATGCAAAAGAATTTTACCTTTTACTACTGTTTCCCATCTCTTTGACAATAGCTTTAATCTTCTCTGCTGAGGTACTGTATGTTATTTTTTCCAGCAAATTAAAATCTTCTGCATAGAATTCATTTTCACCTAAAGGACCCAGTACCTTAGATAAATAAAAAATGTTACTAAGTGTAGAATGTCCCAATAACGTTTCTTCCGTAAGAAAAAATATACTAATATTTTAAATGAATGCACAATGTTCAATATGCAACTCCCAGTCCTACATATATATCAATATTATTAACTATAGAGTACTAACCATAGCAACAGTTGTATAATTACAGTTAATTCTCAATCACAAAGAACAGCTGCAATGGAAATATCCATGAAAATGAAATTATATGACCAAATTTCACTTTTGTATTTTTTATTAATATTAATGATGCATGATATAGAGAAAACCATAGTGGGATTATGAAATACCATGCTATTTCTGTAGAAGTCATAATTAGAAAAAAAAAAATTTGCTCATAAACCCAAAACTTCCATGCTGAAATAGTAAGGATAGAAATGAAGGATATCCCATGTCTTTTTAAAAAGTAATCTTTTAAAGTGAAAATATCCTTTTTCAGATAGATTAATATACATTATTAAATTTATCCAAGTATTTTTCAGAAATTTATTTCCTCAAAATTTAAAATATGACATTATTTGAGCTTTTTTAGGCATGGAAAACAGTAACAACCATTTATAAAATAATTGCATATGCAGTTAGGGGAGGTGGGTGTTTGGCACAAAAAAGCAAACACAATTCCTTTGAACTGCAACAACAAAAACGCTTCCTTTTCCTGGATTCGTTAGTTGTATCTCAGAATCCATTTAGGATGCACAAGAGTAACGAAGGACACAATTTTAAGAGAGTTTCTAGCAATGAGATGCCAGCATAGTATCTCTATTTCTTTCTAATCATGGAACAATAAATAGAAAAGAGTTAACTAAAGATTAGTTTGTACAGATTTTATTTGTCATTTAAGGTCTTGACCTGTTTTTGCTGGTATAGAATCATAGCCCAGCTGTGGTCTGCAAGCTGTTAGCAGTTTCCAGCGTCCACTGCAGCTGACTCACAAGGCTGGCTCACAGGTTTATCCCATACCATAAACATCACATTCATTATAAAGGGGCAACTTCGGGGGTTTAGGACTTGAAATACTACCCTAGTCAATGTAATTTATTTATTATATATGCAGTAGTTTTTGCAATCCCAAATGTGTAAAATACAAGTAACTTCAGGTTCAAAATTTCCTCTTAAATATCATTAATAATACATCAAGTATTAACCTATTTAGAGAATTTTGTCAAATTAACTCTTAAATAGCTGTGGGAATGTCATATATACACAGTAGCTTCAATGGAATGGAACAAATAAATTATGTGTAAAACAAAATACAAAACAAGGCAAACATTCATACTATTCTCTAGCAATAGGCTGAATAAGTGGGAAATCAAGACAATACAATTTTTTTAGCCTGAAACTGAAGTTACAGGGAGTACCAAATACCTTCAAAAAGACAGAGCGACTACTTAATTTCTTGCTTACCCTGCCATTGCTCATAACAGCCATTTGCCCCGGAAGCAGCTTAAGAACCTCCTGGCAGAACATCTGGTGGGTTTTAATTAAGTCCAGTCCCAAAGTGTTGTACTTCTTCTCAAAAGTATCATCATCCATTCCCTGAAGCAAAGGTAAAGCATGAGATGGTGAAATGAATCCGCAAAAATACATTTTGTAACAGCTGAGGTAATCAAAGATTTTCCTCAAGTGATGAGGTAACCAGAAATCAAAATAAAACAAACACCTCAGCTTCAGTGGAAGTACTTGGCTGTTGGTGTGGAGCCACAGTCTCCCAACTAGCTAGTAGGCAGTTGTTGCCTTGGGCAACTGTGAATAACCACGAGAGGAAAGCTGAGCCTGAGGTTAAACACTTTTTCCACAATCCAGCACACAGCTGCATGAAAAACAATAATCTCTACTGACAACTGAACCGTATTCTCACTTTTAGAAAAAAGATATTAAAACCATAATACTCTAAAAATCTAACAGTCATTTTAATGTGGTCATTGGATACAGCTTTAGCATGTTTTGAGGAAGCCAACATCATCCAGTAAGACATAACAGAAGTGAGGGGAAAAATGCTGGAAACTTTGCTGTGCTTACAATGGCACTGTGCCTCACCTGTCAAAATTATCCTACTATATTAAACTCTACTGATAGGTATTTCTTCATGAGAAACATACAGATGAAATAGATTCATTTGGATACAGTTAATATAACAAAATTAATTAGTAACATGCTTAATTAGCTACCTTTATGTCTTTCAAACTTTATTACACAATGAAATAAGATCATGACCCAAATCAACTAAATAATTTTCCAGTGTGGTGCCAGAGACCTCTCTCAGTCTTCAAACCTTCCTATTTAAAAATACTACAATTTACAGCTCTTTGTGAAACAAAACCTGTAGTTTGCAAATGTTATTTGATAACTCAGCTCTACTCTTTGGTTTGACCTTTGAAATCAGCAACATTTGTATTTTAAACCAGTGAATTTTCACAGAAACACACCAGAAAATATTGGACAGAAGTATACAATGCTCATTAACCTCAATCACTTCAGTCTGTGCCTGTTACTGCTCACCACCATAACATCAAGGTAAAAACAATTACTTCTGAAGTCTTATTTCTTGACAAACATTAGTTCTGTAATATTAAGAAAGACCTGTAAAAAACCCCAAACAACCAGCAATTAAAAATTCAACTATTTTGGTCTCAATGATCCAGTATCTGTATTTTTCAGTATTCTTGTACTTTCTTTAAATTCTATTCCTATGCTCTATATCCTTACAATAATTCTATTCTTCCATCAGACGGAAGTTGTCAAAAATGCAAATGTGCTTGAGCAGAAACTGTACGTGGGTTATAAACTTCATAGCACTTGGCCGAACTGCTACTCTTAACCACCTCTCCTTAAAATAAAATACATGTAAAATGAAAAAGAAAGTAGCCTAATTTAGCTTGCACTCACTGGGATGAGGAATTTAGCAATTTTAGTTCCAGCAGCAAGGGATTTTGCTGTCTCTTCCTTACTGAGTTTACTTAGGAAACTTTTTATGTTGCTGTTGTTTTGGGTTAGAAAAGCAGTCAAAATTCCTCTTGCAATGGCTGTGTTATCTTCCTTTATTTTTGATGAAGGATTGTTCAAAATCCCAATTCGTGTATGACTGCTTCTTTTCTGCAAAGACAAATACACAATAATACACAATTTTACAGTTCCATCTGCTGTTACGTAATGTATTCATACCTATTATAATTCTATGAAATGCCCTTAAGTAATTTTTTGCAGCTATTTGTCTTTAGAAAATATACATCAATGCCAAATTCAGAACTTAAACTAGGACTGAGGATGTTATTAGTAAGGACTTACCTATTCTGTAATACATATTTTAAATAGAAGATTTTTAAAAATAGAACAATTGCTTTTGAGCAGTTTGCAGAAGTGTATTTTTAACAAAGAACATACACAAGTGTTCATTTACAGACTTTAGAACTGTTTTTGTAGATGTTTTTCTGTTTTTCAGAAACTATCAGACTAAGCATAAGAAAAATACATGAAGATATATCCTCTCATCACT
>NW_010432410.1:42287-55122 GCF_000710305.1 Buceros rhinoceros silvestris | reverse complement strand
AACATTTCACTTGCTATGAAATCAGTGATGCCACTTAAATTTTACTAATGATTCCAAGGTAGGATCAAACAGCATTGCTAACTGAAGAGAAGGTAAATGGGCTCTACTGAAAAAAGAATACAAAAATAAGCAATAAAACCACTGGTATTCAACATATTTAAATAGCAAACTTTAAATTGAAAACGTGTACTTCAAACTGCTCCTGAGAAGCATGCTTTCACTGGAAAGAAGTCAGGGAGGATCCTTGGCTGCATTAGGAGACAAATGGCATCATTACATGGTAAGAAAGCTAATTGCCTCCCCAGAAAGAAAGTCAGCAAACAATCTCAGAAGGACCATGTCCTGGTTTGAGTCAGAACAGAAATACTTCTATTCAGGGATTTTACTTTCCAGCTCAGTCTCTCCTAACTAACTGCACTGTCTGAAGTTAACGGCACATTTTTGCAGACAGTGTCTGCTTCTGGCAGTGATAACGCTCCATGTTTCCAGTCACTGCCAGGGACTGGTGAGCAGAAAGGCTCTGGCTTACACTTGCCCCTGTGCAGACCAAGGTCACTGCTCAATCCCGTGTGCCACGGTGGGGGTGCAGTGAGTGAGAGGCTGCACCTTCGGGGAGGAGCGGACAGGACAGGTGACCCTACACTGACCAGCAAGGTGTTCCAGCCCATAGACATCATATTCAGTATAAAGCTGGGGGATCACAAGGGTCAAGCTCTCTTGCTCTCTTCAATGGCCGGCATCTGAGGAGGACTCTGTCCGTTCTGCCTTCAATCCCAATCCAGTTCCAGAATCCAGCTCCTGAATCCAGTTCCCATCTACTGCTGAGTCCAGCCTGGGCCTTCCCCAGTGCCTGCCCACAGCACCAGTGGTGATGGTGTCCTATTTGCCATCAGGGCAGTTGGGTTTGGTATTGTATATAATTGTATATATTTAATTTTATTATCATTAAAGCAGGTTTAGTTTTCTTTTCCAATCTATAAGTCTCTCTCCCTCATCCCTTTTCTCTTTTTCCTCTTTGGGAAAGGGGAGACGGGGGGGTATAACAGAGAGCATCTGTCATTCGTCTAGTGGTTGGCCCAGCCCTAATCTGTGACACAAGCCTATCAAGGGAAGTTCTTACTCTCCTCTATTCAGTACTTGTAAGGCTGTATTTGTAAGAAGCTTTATGAAAAAAAAAAAAAAGCCCCCTGCCTCCAATTTTGTGCCCCCCATCCCCGGCACCAATCAGCGCCTGTGCAAATAAGCCTGTTTAAGGAGAGAAAACACCTTTCGTTTCCATCATGTACTCTTTTGTTTTAGAGGGGGTAGGGCAGAAAGGAGAACCATCATGCAGTTACTGAGGTAACGAGGAGACGTTTTCAGAATACAGGCCAGTACAGTGAGTTTTCCTTTGGTCTGCGGCAAGTTGACTGAAACTAACCCTCATAGGAGCACTGGCAGGAGAAGCAGACAGACTGCAGAGAGCCCAGCAGATAAATGGATGGACAGGCTGCAGAGAGCCCAGCAGAGCAGAGATGTGGGACTCCTGAAAAATGCGGTGACTTTGAGGAGATTTGGCATTGGTTCGTCTTGGCGCTGGGAGAGTCGACCCCAGCAACAGACACCCATGTGGACCAGCGGTGTTCATGCCAGACTGCCTCCTGTGGGAGGCATGCCACATGGCCAAAAGAACCTGTGAGGCACGTGTTCCATGAAAGAAGCAGCTGGAACAGCCTGGAAAGACTTAAGACCGACTAGACTCCCGCTCTTGCCCATCTGGTGCTCCCCCTGACCCCCAGCACAGAGTGTAGAGACAGAGGTAGTAAAGCTGAGCACAGGAAAAAAAGAGAGGTGGGGGGAAGATAATTTCAGATCTTGTTCTCTTTCTGCCCTACTTTAATTCAATTGATGATTTGGTTGTGGCTTTGCTGTTCTGAATTAAATCGATTGTTTCCCCTAGTCCAGTCTGTCTTTTGCCAGTGACTGTAAGTGGTGAGTGAGCCTTCCCTTGTCCCCTGCCTTGACCTGTAAGTACTTGTATTTTCTCCTCCTGGAGAAAATAAAATGACTGCATGGCTTTAGTTGCTAGCCAGGTCTAAACCACAACAGAAGGTTGAACTAAATGACCTCCAGAGGTCTCTTCCAGCTAAGTCATCACTAGGTTATTCATATGAAGAAAAATGGTATTTGAAAACTACTAATCTATATATATTGTGCTGGAGTAGTTAAAAGTGAGTTCCCCTCAGCCACTTTGACCTCCCAGTTTCTTGCATGCTTTTCTTCAAATGCTGACAGCAAGTCATGTGCAAAAGGTGTCTGTGCCAATTCTGCACCTATCAGGAATTCTAAGAGACCCTGACTCGACAGACAAAAGGGACTGGAAAGGAGTACAGAATTTCCACACAAATCAATTGGCTTTTAAAAAATACTGTGTTTGTCTTTTTGTCACGAAATTGCTAGACCAACCAGTACATGAGGTTTATCTAAATCCAGTCTATGAATTAGACTGAAGATAACCAATTAAACTGCTGTTTCATAGATGATCCAACAAACATTATTCAGAACCACTTTTTCTCACGATTTTCCTAGATACTCCTTACTAACCCATAAGGACTTGCCCAGACAGCTCTCGCTTCCTAGCTGGGAGCTACAGCATATTTTCCTTGCTGAAGGGGAGGAAAAAATGAAACTACAGAGGGAATACACCTGTCAAGCTTGGGTCACAGATCTAGCAGTCAGATATACGACATGTTTTTCCGTGACAAGGACTTGTACTGCATATTCCTCTTCACAGTATTTTAAGCCTCTTTTTAAGCCGCAACGTGGTATCACACACTCCCTGCAACATACCATTTCCCGTAATTCCCTTAGGGTGTTTGCTGTTTCATCCTTGATTAGTAAATCTAGATGTTTTCCCAATTTCAGTCTAATTACTCTTTTAATCTACCCAGAACTGAGGTTTTTTAGTCATTTATATTCATGTGACATTTACTTGTATAATTTAAATCCTATTATTAATAGTGAAGAACTTAAAAATAAGCAAACTCATACATGGGAATGGTCCTCCTAGCATATTAAAATACCAAAAAAATTTAACAAAGCAGCATACGAACAGTCTGTGGAAAAACGGTCACTTCATGACCACAACTATGCCACACAATACAGGAAAACAATGGGTGATGGTTCACAACAACAGGCATTATCCTGACTTCCCCATCCCAGGTAACATACTAGGTTACCTCATGGGAGAAAGTCTGTAATTAGGAAGAAATTCACCCTTTTAAAGCACACCGTCACAGTTTGTCTCCTGCATCAGGAGTCCGTGAACCAAATGGTCATTTGCAGGCCTTTAAGATGCCAGTGCTGCAGGAGAGTAGAGCAAAATGAAGGCACAGTCTCATGAGCTTGCACCTGACTCACAAAAAAAAAAGTTAGTTTTATTCAAGAGTATAATTTTTGAACATGCACAATGTTTTTAAGAACACATTCATAATAATTATTTTAATATAAACTGCTAGATGCTCACCAGGTGTTTCAAGGCATTAGAAAGCAATCGTCTCCCAGTGGGCTTATCGAAATCAGCAATAATCCAGATAGTAACAGCATATAATGCATCTTCATCTGAAAATTAAAGATAATCTGCTTTATATTCTGGAGAATCTTCTCACAAGTCATGAAAAATTAATTCTGTGTAAGATTTTGAAGTTTATGCATATGTTTGACTTCAACAGTAAGACTAATCTTTGTCACATAAGAATCTTTTGCTCTCTGAATTGAAATAAAATTCTTAGGCAGTAATTTATCATGTTAATATGAAAGAGGCACTAAACTAGCCACTCTATTGCTGCACCACTGCAACAAGATGGCCCCAAATAATAAGCGAGCTTCACTTAACAAGACTTCCTTCAGCAAATGCGAACTTTTGATGGAGACTGGTCATAAAACCAGAAATCAAAAGAATCGAGTAGTTACAAGAGTGCACGAGTTAGGCCATTCTCTTCCCCTGGCAGCAAGAGGAGAGCCCTTCAGCTTACAGCAGGACAAAACTTGGCATTTCTGACACGAACAGGAACATAATATAGAACCAAATATAGTCCAAAGAAAGTAAACTACTGTATAGGTGTATATTCAGAAAATTTTCCCTTTTCCTGGTCTCAAGCCTCCTGTTCTTTATTCTTCATAGAATGGCAATGGCATCTGAAAAATTCTGCAAAATAATCTGTAGAAGAGTATCAGTCTACTCAGGTCTGTCATATATCCCCTAAAAGGTAAATACATACAGATGGGAGTTTTACAGGGTTCTGGTGACATTCTAGGAAGAGGTTACTATTAAGTGTTGCTGTGGTGTTAGAGAAACAGACTGGGGACAGAGACTTGAAATGTAGATTCCAGCTTAAAGGTTATGGGTTTTGCAGAACAGATCTGAAACAGAAATGAGCCTACAGATGGAAAGCCAGTCATCGTTTGACAACTAGCTGGGATGTCCCTGTGCTTGTAGACAGAGAACCAAACAGAATCAACTAATTTTAATCTAAAGAAATGTAAGTATAAGGCATTTCTTCCTGACAATGCAGTAAGTAAAAACTATGCTAATACTGCATAAAAATTACTGAAAGAACACTTTAACAGGATCATTCTGTCCCTTGATGCACTGATGTAAAATCACTGTCCGCTCCTAGAAGTTAACAAGGTACAAACTATTGCAAAATTCCATGCAGTATTATGCCCCCACTGTTATAATTTCTTCTGAGGGAAAGCACTTGCATATGCAATAAGAATATTTTACATCAAAAATAGTTCAACTGTACAAAAAGTGTGAGTTTCAGCAACACAAAATATATAAGTGAGTGATAATCCATTAGAGTATGTATATTTTTTTATTTTCTACAGAAATACAAAGCTTCAGGTATCTAAAGTAAACTATCTAGAGGAAAAATAAAGATATACTGCATGCTAATAAACAAGAAATAAAATCAATTATTCCTTAAATTGTAGAAATACTTAATTTTGATAAAAGCTATTAGAAAGACTATACATTTTTCACTTCATAATAGTGCAACTAAAAGTCACTTGAAAACTGAAGATACTCTAACATCCTCAAGTAAAACCATAGTATTAAGAAAATTGAGTCTGTTTTCGAAGCTGCAAAAGTCTTGCAAAGCTTTTTAACTCCATGTCCCTAAACCAAAAAATAACTAACTGTGACATCTGTTCCATTTCAAAACTACAAAACCTAAACTATCCTATGAATTATAATTTATGTTTATAAAATTAAGATATTTAATTTTAGGCTCCTGAAAGAAGATATCGGGATACTGGAAAGCGTACTTATTAATATGTGTTCCTTGGGATATTTTACTGGCAAATTTCAACAATTCGTAATACGCATATATACATATATATAACCTACGTAGAAAATGAATATACCTTTTTTTGTTAAATACTTCATGCTGTCTGAAATGACAGCACTTTTATCTTGAGAGTCCAAAAAGGAGAACGTAGAGAAGTCTTCCACATCAAATGGAACTGCAAAATGGAAATCCCAACAAGTTAGAATAAAAAAAATGAAAATCATAACAGAAGTCAAATCTGAGAAAAGAGTTACCAGATGTTGGTCTGAAATGTATGTATTTTCTTTCTGCTCCAAGAATAGTGGGGTTTATACGGGAAACTACATTGTGCTGATCCATAAGAAAATCTATTGCATTCATATTATCGTTTAACACACCCTGTAGTAAGAGAGAAAAAAAAATGAAATCTGTACTCTTGTAGTTTCAAGAAAAACAAAGGCTAAGTGTTTGCACAATCTTTCAGCTGAGCTTAAAGCTTCTAGATTCACCAAGCTATGGACAATGTCAAGTCAAAAATGTATAAATACTATACACAGTATTTCAAAATATCACATATTTTTCAATGGACAACTGAAGTACATTCTCAAGTTTCTGGTTGAAAAATTCCATATAATTACTATATGCTTAGCTGATCCTTTAGTCTAAATACATGGTTTCAAAACAGCGAATGACGATTAGTGTAACAATGCAATTTTATTTATAATATTATTATTTTCAAGCCATCTCATTATAAAAAAAATTAATATAGAAACATGACTTGAGCAATTCACTGCCAAATATTTCATCTTGCATTTATTCAGAAATGTTAAACATACCATGAACACTGCCCTCTGGAAGAACCCGGTAGCATCAATAATCCTCTGAAGAATAACTGTCTCTAACTCTGCAGCATCCATCTCTTCTCTGTTAAAGGGCACGCCATTAAACAGAGCTTGAGGCAACGGACCCAGGCCAGTCTTTTTATAAAAGGTTGCTCCTGCCTGATCATATCAGAAATATCACAGGATTAAAGACCGTGGCTGACTGTAGCAAAAAATGAAACTAATATCAAGAGACAACGAACTCTAATCTCCAAGCACTATTCACTGTCACACCTTCTCAGAGTAGCAGGGACAAACCAGGAAATGTTTGGAAACCAAACAGGACACAAGGGACTCATTTCTCAAATAGAATGAGAAAAGAAATTATAGGTCTATATATGTATTTTAAACTTCTGCTTTATCACCTTGCTAAGAATTTATTTTGCCTAACTTTTAACAGAAGATATTAAGTACATAACATTGGAGAAGGACCTTAAGACAGTCACAGTTTCAGGTGGATCGACCTAGACCTTTTCTGCAAAGAAAAAACCTCCAACAAATTGCAAAAGGATTTTACATTTGGAAGCCAAGCCTTATTTGATAAGAAAGCAGAATGAGCTAATTTTTTCCACAAAAAAATTCAGTGAGGTAGATAAATAGAAATAAAAATGTATTGCAACTCCCCCTTCCTATTCTGTGTCCTTTCATGTTTTCTTTAAGCATCGCTTTCTGGATGGCTACAAACTCTATGGTAGTATTTATGCATCCATCTTTCTCTCAGCCTAATATCTCCTCCCTGATGTTCACCTCAGTCTCCTTGTCCCCATTTGTACAGGGGGCTTCCTCCTGGTGGCTGTCTGTCTGTTTTTCTTCCTTTAATATTCTCTGTGGGAAGCCTTCCCCACTTTAATTTATCCATCTGCTTCCAGGGCAGATTCAAACTGCCCTTCTATACAAAGCCTCCATACGACTCAGTGAGGAAGAAGCAGTGTAAGGGGACCACCACCTTTTCTTCTGGCTGCCCAGATGCACCTTTTTAAAGGAACATAATATATGTGACGTATTACAACTTTTGAAAGGAAATAAATAAAATGGATGTTGTGTCAGAAACACAAGATTGTACAGATAGTATGGCTGAAGACATACGAAAGAAAACAGATTTTTATATATATATTAGCAGAAAATTGTCTACATAATCAATTACAGATAAAAATATGTCTTCTCTATAGCCTTTAAATCTAAATCCATAGTTGTTTTTCCCAAAGGAAAGTATAACCAGAAAGCACAATTAAAGGAAACAATGATTCACCTAGAAGACAGGCTTCAGCTCCTGACCCAGAAGACACAGGTGAACAGTTTCTGCAGTGTGAGACCCTCCTGACATACCTACTACAAAAAACCCTGGTGCTCCTGAATGCAGCAGGCAATAGCAAATTTTAATAGAAAATAATTTCCACTAAGGACTGAATGATGACTGAAGAAAAATTTGACTAAAAGATACTATATTTACTTGCTTTAACATTTAGCAATCTTTCAGCTTAGCAAATGCAGTAAATTGTGTACTGCAATATTTCTTACAACTTTGCTCTCAATGTACCTTCCTTCCTTCATCGTATTCAGAATGAACATCTAATATCCTCTGAACATCAGCGTGTGGGTATTCACTTCTAAGAGCATCTTTCACGTGATTTACTGTTAGAACATTTCCATCTTTCAGTTCATGGTATATCTGTAAAAATTATAACAGAAAGGAAAAAAAGTAGTAACTTGTCAATCATGATTTAATAAAATTAATAAAAGCAAACAAATATATTTTTACAGTGCTTTAGTAAATACTGGTTATTACTTGTATATTGCTTTTATTGCTATATTGCAGTTTTTATATTGCTTTCATTATCACCATCACACACAGGCGCAGTTTTTCAGAGAACTGTTCTGATCAATCTATTATTATACCTTTAATCTAAATCTGAAGTAGCAAAGGAAATACCACTTATGTGAGCTGAATCAGAGAATCACAGAATCATTTTGGTTGGAAGAGACCTTTAAGATATTAAAGTCCAACTGTACACCCTGCGCTGACATGTTATCACTAAACCATATCCCTCAGCACCACATCTACATGTCAGGGATGGTGACTCCACCACCTTCCTCCACTCCTTGCCACCTTCCTGGGCAGCGTGTTCCAGTGCTTTCAGGGGAAAAAACAATTCCTAATGCGTAGCCTAAATCTCCCCTGGCCCAACTTGTGGCGATTCCCTCTCATCCTATCAATTGTTACTTGGGAGAAAAGACTGACCCCCACCTCACTACAACCTCCTTTCAAGTAGTTGTAGAGAGCGATGAGGTCACCCCTAAGTCTCCTTTTCTCTAGACTAAACAACTCCAGTTCCCTCAGCTGCTCCTCAGAAGACTTGTCCTCTAAATCCTTCACCAGCTCCAGTGCTCTTCTCTGGACATACTTCAGCACCTCAATGTCCTTCTTGAAGTGAGTGGTCCAGAACTGGACACAGTATTCAAGGTGTGGCCTCACCAGTGCCAAGTACAGGGGGACAATCACTGCCCTGCTCCTGCTGGCTGGTACATGGTTTCTGGTACAAGCCAGGATGCTGTTGGCCTTCTTGGCCACCTGGGCGCACTGCTGGCTCATATTCAGCCGCTGTTGACCAGCACCCCCAGGTCCTTTTCTGCTGGGCAGCTTTCCAGCCACTCCTCCCCAGGCCTGTAGCACTGCCACGGGTTGTTGTGGCACAAGTGCAGGACCCGGCACTTGGCCTTGTTGGCCTTGAACCATCGGTCCAGCCTGTCCACATGCCTCTGTAGAACCTCCCTACCTTCAAGAAGATCAATTCATCCAAATGTGAAAGGTTATTTCTCTCCACTGAATAGAGAAGGAATCTAAATTCTTACTATAAACTACCTTAAAATAGATAGTTAAGTGAATCTATATGGGATGAATCCAAGCCTGAATTAGTGGTACTTTTTCCTACAGTGATATTTTTTCCTTACCAATATTACTTGATTTCATAGTGTAAGATTTTATTACTTTCAAACATACAAAAGAAATTTGAAGTAAAAATTTTTCAATCCATTTCTTTTCAAATGAGGAACAATATATTTCTCTCTATAGCTCTGAATATCTCAAACCTGTATTTTATTGATTCTGTTTTTGTTGACTTTTAATTATATCTGGCATCTTCTCCTTTCTATATGATGAAACAAATTAAATAGAGGTACACAGCATTTTAAAAAGCACACTGTAAACTCATATTTTGTCATCTGAACATGGATAATAGTCACACATGCATGTCCGCTCCTAACACTTGTGAATTTCTATTTCTCTTCCAAGATACTCCTAGTTACTTCAATTCCTTTCATCTTAAATTCTCGGAGTTTGTCCATGACATCAGTTTCTAGGCACTGAACAGAATAACAGAAAAGAAAGTGTTAGGTATTAATACCGTATTTTATAATACGGTTTTGCCTGTAGTCTTCACATACACTGCTCACTTCCTTCCATTCATCTCTCATTTCTGAAATTCTTGTCTTTACATGAACCTGCATTCTCTCACTCAGATCACCATTCATTACATAATGAATGTTTTTTTTTTTCACCCATGAACAGCTCAAGCATGACCAAAACCCACCTTATCTTACTGTACCTAGGTAAAATAGCAAGTTGGTTTCCAGAGGAGGAAAGTATATCTGCAAATCACTCCACGGCATATTAATGCTATACATGATTTTAACACTACTTCCATGTAAAGTAAATGATGTTGTCACAAGGTAGCAAAATCCTTAACTATACAGAACAGTAGTGAGTCTAAAAAAGAAAAAAGGTGACTTCTTATGAAAGAACTAACATTAATTATTGAGGTAAATGCTTGGGAGGTGTCAGATTCCTCTGCAATGTAGTTAAAAGTTCTCCAAAGAGCTATTCCAGCATCTTCATTTCCATCAATTTCTTCTTTTGTACTTAAAATGAAAACAAATCCGATTCTATAAACAAAAAGAGATCATACGTTTTAAAACAAAATCACTTTCACACTCATTCTTATACCTACATAGAAGAACAAGACGAGAATCTGTCCAGCATGGAGGGATGAAAACACCTGTACCTAAGTGATGTTGTCATGACTGTATGTGGTTAGACTGAGGACACCAGCTATGCAGTTTTCATGAGATCTCCAGGATTATGCTTAGATTACCAACTATATACTGATTTTGGATATGCCTTTTCTACCATTTAAAGCTGACAGTAATTAAGATTTCTGGAAGTCATTAGGATTTACTCACAGCCCTTTCTCTCACCGTCTTAATGGCTTGAGACTTGTTTTAGTCTGTCTTATTTTTTCCTGAAATGGGTGTCCGGAGTAGCTGCATGTAGACATGTAGCATGCTGTGGTCTTGATGATCTGTCATCCATACATGTCATCCTTAATAGCTCTTCTCTTGCCCTCTTGCCTTTTTCACACCCTGGGGCTCCCCTCCCTTCCCATTGCTGTTCATTTACTATTCACACCAGTTTTAAACACATGTACTATAATCTCCTATGTTTCCATTGAATGAAAAAAGGCCCTAGAAATGAGGTTTGAGAAGAAAAAAGGTCCATAAAACTCCTAGTGGAGGTGGTATTTTGATTCTGTTTTAATGAAGAAAAAAAAATCCTAATCTGAATTGACCAGGCCATACTATCTTTATAGCATAAAGTGTAACAGACATTTGGTGTTCTACAATAGCAGGGGAAATTCAAAGCTAGCAGCCACTTGTTTGTTTATATAAAACATTTTGATTAAATTAAGCATTATCATTTGCACACATAACTCATGACAGTGTCACTGACAAGTCTGGGGCTTTCTGGAGCATGTGCCAAAATCCAGGATACTGAATATCCTGTTTGTTCAGGGAACAAAGGCTTTAAGCAATGAGATAAACCAGTCAAACAGACTGCAAACAGTGGCACAATGACTAAAGCACAAAGTCCTTCACAGACTGAAGACCCACGGGAGATAAAACAGAAGATTTTTGAAGTTATATTCCCTGTTGATAACACATAAGGATCCTTCTGGTCTCTACTACGCTACTTGAAAGGACTTCCCATCATTAGTCAGTTCTACATCTTAGCTGGTATAGAAAAAGGAGAAGAAAGATCCTTCTGTTGAGTCTCAAGTGACAGAGCATGTGTACATCCATAGTTAGAACATACAGATTCCCAAGAGAAGAAATATATGCTGATTCATGAACACATTAAGAGATGAAGACTAGGAAGGTGGATTCTGCCAGTCACCTGGAGTGAGTGCAAAGCCATCAGAACCCTTCTAATGATTTCCAAGCTTTCCATTGTCTGATATCAATGAATTTTTTTAGAACCATAAATACCATTCCCTCCACCCCATGCACTTCACCATTAAGCCTGGCTGTATAATGGGAGAGAGGAAGGGGAGGAAGATGGCCAAACCCAAATATTTTTTATAAATCAGAAATGGAGACTTTATGCAAGTGTTTTGCTGTTGCAGCACTCCAGGGATCAGCTTCATGCAGTTTTCCAGAACACATCCCTGAATCATTCTGACTACTGACAGCTAACGCTACTCCTACTAGGTCTGCTGCGAAAACCTCTACCATTAGCTGTCACTTCTCCCAAGACAAACCCAACAGTGCATAAAAAAGCTGCTCCATGAAATATTCCTAAGGAAGCAGCTATTCAACTTTGTTCTACTCTACACTTACTTTTTAACAAACCTACACGTAGGGATATCTCTGGCTGCCAAACTGCAACCAAAACCACTTAACGATGTGCTAACTGGCTTACACCATCACAACCATCTATGACATACAGCTGTACAAGCTGCTACCTATTCCTGACTACACGTATGACAGCCCTGGATAATGTTTTTCTATACGCAGCAGTCGGTTGAAATATCGAGAATTATGCCAACTGTCAAAAAGAGACAAAAAAAAGACAGAAAAAGGGAATAACAACCTTTCTAAAGACATATCACAGAGACTCAAAGCTGGCTTCTGCTATACAATACGCCGTGCATCTTGCAAATACTTCCACAAAGCTTACAGCTCCATGACAGCTACTACAAGAACATGAGACCTATTGATCCCATGATACATGAGAGCTACTACAACAGCACGACAATCCACAATGCCAAGCCCATGTTTCAGAAAAGCTTCATATTTACAAGTGATAACTCAAGGAGTTAGTTTATGAAGTCAGTTTTTTATTTGGATAGCCACTTCACATTTTAAAACTATTAAAATGAAATCTGCCATATTAGTATAAAACTGTTTAGATAGATGTTCCGGACATAATCAGGTGTGTGTCCAAAGGACAGAGTGAAGAAAGAAATATAGCAAATTTTCTAACAGGATATGAATAATAATTAATGCATAAAAAGATGCACCATGTTCTATGATTAATTGCTTCTCCCATTTTTTACTTCTGTCATTATTGTAAATAACTTTTCCTGAAGTCTTATGTCATCTTGGTGCTATATTAACATCCAGCAAAGCAAAATATTATACAGCAGTACAGAACCCATGGCTTGTCCACTTCTTGCACAATACTGTGTATATGGCTGTGGCTCATCTCAGAGAATTTACGTTAAAACCAAGAGAGTTCAGAGAAGGAGAACTCAGAAAACAAAAAACCCATTTGGCACAGCTTCCAGGAAAGGAATAACTAGTAACCTAGGG
>NW_010432410.1:31067-42202 GCF_000710305.1 Buceros rhinoceros silvestris | reverse complement strand
AAAGAAATGATTGCAGTTGAAGTGAGAGTTGCTAAATATTTAGAAAATACATTTGTGTTTGGAATTCTTTGATCTCCAAATGAACAAAGACCAAGAAAATACTCAGGCAAAGCTCCCAGTTGTCTTGTTCTTTTTATCATACCTAGGCAGCTCCCTGTGGCTTGTTGCAGACGGATTGTCCTAAATTTTAGTCTGACCCAGTTTGGCTGCTCTTACGCTATTACGTATCAGAAAAAGGTAGATTAGGTTGTAGGCTACACTCTTCTCAAGGACTGAAGCAGTATCGTCTCCCAGGTAGTGACAAAATACACAAATAGTTACTATCTGTCCTCCATTTTTTTTTTGTCATCGAATGATAAAAAAAAAGGAAGAAAAACAAAACAATGACCAGAACTAGTAAAATTTTAAAGGAAAATGAAAAACCTGTAATTTATTGAGTAAACAAAAAGCTATTTCCCAGAAAGATTTTAAACATTTAATATGGAATTCATCTTGCTGAATCATGGATCTAGTTTGGACACCCTTCTCTTCTTTTATAGACTATGGAAATAAACAGACACTCTTGACACCAGTTTATTTTTTCTTAAAGTAGGCATATCAGATCAACCAGATTCTTCCTCAGAAGTGTCTCTTTCTCTCAAACGAGAAGTAGTTCAGACTCAGATGACTAATGTTTAGAAATTCAAAACTTGGTGAGGATAATCTTGCATTGGTCTTTAAGTATTTATAAGAAAATAAAATTAGCTAAAGCAACCTCAAAACTGCAAGAACTAAATTTAAAAATGCCCTCAAATCATGTTTCACTTACACAATATTTTGCTCAGAATGCAACTTCACATGGGGATCCAGTGGGACCATTTGACGAGATAATTTTTTATCAGTCTTTCGCAATTTATTTTCCACACGCTCAGGTATGTTATCTCTTGGAACCTATGGCTGAAGAATACTTAATACCTGAGTAAGCTTAACGTAAGTGGGTAACCAATGTGTCTCATAAGATTGTTGTAGCCTTCGACTTAATTTGAATTCACATCTTTGCCCAGAAGAATAGAAGATGAAGAAAAAAGGGAAACTAATCTTCTTTTAAGACTCTTCTTCAAGATGTTCAATTTTACTTACCTAAGTGGTACATTATGATGATAAAGTAATTCTGCCAGTTTCATATAATCACCTGTATCTTCTTGTACAGGATCAACAAAAAGTACCTAAGAAGAGAAAACATATTACCCAGATGATATTTATTCTTGATGTCTGTTTTTCTTTTTTCAGACATAAAATCTAAGGACAGGAACTTCCAAAGTAGCTGTGTGCCCCAATTATTTTCGATTTCCTATAGCGTCATTGCAAGAAAACATTAAGAGTACACATGAAAGTAACTTCAGAATTAATGAATTTGGATCAAATACTGAAAACAGGATTTAAGCATTTATTGAACTTCAAAACAAGTGATATCACTACTCTCCTCTGAAAGTCTCTGTGCTAATATTTGGGGTTTATTAACGAACTTAATGTTAGAAAGAATCTAATGATGATTTTTCTATTCTTTCCAATAAATCTATTCTGCTGCAAAAACTAAAATAAATAAAATATATTGACTTAAAATTTCAATTAAAAAATGGAGCACTAGGAAAGAATTCTTCCCTCCCATCTCATGTATCTTTGTATTCACTCTTTCACTTACTGTAGCTTGAAGTATAAACTCAGATCTTTCGGATATGCACAGAATCTAAAACCGGGATCTGTCTGCACAGGTGGATTATCCTTATGCAGATTTAATTAAGACATTGGTACTTTATTCAGCTTTGCACTGCAAGTCCCCTTAGAATTTATCATGATTTTGTTAGAGCAGCTGAAATGCAGCAGAATAATTTTTAAAGTTTTGAACACTCCCTTCCCTTCAGATTATAGTTAAATGATATGTTTTAGATTTCTATAATATAGCTGTTAGATACATCTATGCCAATATTTGACTTTGAATACCTAATGCAATCTACTTCTACGTGTTATGCATTATAAACATATTTTTTTATTACATATTACTTGTATTTTGGTTGTCTTTGGATACTGAAGTTCATGTCACTTGGAGTGAATACATCAGTGGACAAAGGAAGAGCTACGAATGTCATTTATTTGGGTTTCTGTAAAGCCTTTGACACGGTCCCCCACAACATCCTTCTCTCTAAAATGGAGAGAGATAGATTTGATGGGTGGACTGTTTGGTGGATAATGAATTGGTTGGATGGTCATATCCAGAGTATAGGGGTTAACATCTCGATGATCTTCTATGATTCAATGATTCATACAATTACCTTTTGTAATTTAAATCAGTAATAGCTGTTTCCTTAACTTACTGAGACAGAATACTATCTACTAAGGAAAAACTAGGCTACAAGACATTCATAAGTAGTAATTAGCTTTACAACTTAAATCTTTTTGTACCTCAGTTCACCATCTCTAAAACAAGGACAATCATCATTACCTTCTTTCAGTAGTGTACTATGAAGAAAATTCATTGATAGTGAATTATCTATATGTAGCATGGAAAGGAACAAAGCTCCTGACAAAACCATGCCCAACTCAGCTTCTGAGAAATTAGACTAATAATCACATGATTCACTAGACAAAACTATTTTCACTACTATTAGCAGACTCACATAAAAATAATGAAATTATATCTTAATGAATACAGTATGTGTATTTTTAAATAAATTGTCTATCCACATATTAATAAATACACTATGCAAAAAGTAGTAAGTTCTCCAAACTTACCAAGTTATATAAATTGCGTCTAATCTGCTGTATAACTCCGGGAAATGTGGGTTTTAGCAGTTCCTGATAGCTTGCAGGCCATGTGCTGTAGCTGTAATCTTGTTCTATGTTATTAAGCCACTAAAGCAAAAAAGGCAGCCATTAAACCCCACACATTAAACACTGAGTAAAATATGTATATGAGTAAAGGTATTATAAAACACATGGAAAGCCTGGAAGGAGTTAAGTGTTCTATCTTCATCCTGAAATAGTAACAGAAAATAGCTTCTAAAATTAATATTAATTTTCTTTGAAATCAAACTGTTTGGGGTTTTTATTTGCAGTACATAATTATGTTAATAATGGATAGAAAAGGAAAACGACTATTTGTACCCTGTATCAGGTTGCGAATAAAACTAATTTTTCAAGTGCAGAAACTACTTTTACAATACAAAGGTTATAACAACATATCACACAGATACCTGTATGTGTGACACAGTATACTCAGCTTGTAGGACAAATACAGTATTTCTCTATGACCTGCAGAAGCACTTCAGATACATCCAAATAACTAATTAATAGACAGCCAATTTGTTCTTCTGCTCTTTTCTGTGCAAGCCTGACTACACTTGGTAAACAGAAGAGTGACATAGGGTTCTTCCACAGCTGAAGAAAATTAGTATTTAGTGCCTTTTTGACTAGCCTATAAACTTTGTAATGAAAATTGTATGAATTTTGAAGGGAAAAAGCAGAGTAATTGGACAACTGGAAATAAAATATTTAAGTTGTCCAGAATTCATTTATACTTGTAAAGCACATTTAGTATTCTTGCATAATATGAAGCTATTGTGTAGCTAGATTAATTGCTGTAAAGTCAAATTCTATAGCTATGAATGTGCAACTTCTCTCGATTACTCTTTTCTTTTAAACATCCTACATCTTAAAATTTTAATGAAGTATAGGCTAGAGAAAATTAGTATCCCTCCAAAATGTTTTTAACTGCTTATTGATATATGGTCTTATGCCTAGTATTTCAATTACACTAGAAAAAAAGACAGACTGTCTCACACACAGCATTATCAAAGACGCAATAAATAAATAAATAATTGTTTAAATACTTACTATTATTGAAGAGTGGCGAATATCTAGTGCATAACTGTCATCTGTAGGATGTATATGCAACCTCATAAATTTACTGAGGATCTCCTCTTTGATTCCAAGTTCATGAAGGCCATGCATCACTTTTCCTTCCAGTTTAAGAGTCTCTAAGATACTTTTTCAGGAAGACAAAGTGCACAGTGTCTACATAGAACTCTTGTCATGACATATAAGAAAAAAAGACTTCAAACACTTAATGTGAGGATTCTTTTCAGTTTTAAAAGTAACTTTTATATTCTCCTGAAGTCAAATCTTTAAATCAAAATCAATTAATAACATTATGTCTCCAACCTATTTCAGAACAGAATTATAACAGATGATACGATTCTTTTGTTAATTCATATTTATTTTATATGAAGGAATTTTTTCCATCTTTAGTAAGACGTGGCAGGACAGCAGAGTGGAAAGTTGCTTGCTGCATTGTCCTGGCTGAGGCAGAAACTCAAGCAGGGAGTACCCTAAGAGGGAGCTTTGCAAGCGTGTAGAGAAGAAGGCAGCAAACGATGGTGACGCAGACAAGCTTCAAGTCTGCATCATGGCAGAACCCCAAAAACAGAATGGAGGAAACATATAGCTACACCTCTGAAAGAAGACTCTTTGCAGAAGACCCAACAAGGCTCTGAAACATTTCTTGCATTCTGGAAATTCAACGCGAGAATGGAAACAAACCGGAAGTACTCATCAGCAGAACAGAGCTGGCAAGATTTTACAAATCCCTTTATTTCTCTCCTGCTTCACTTTGCATTTTCTCTATTCTGAAAAGTTTCTTTTATTAAAATTAAATCTAGCACTAGCATTAAAAAGCACTATCAATATTTATGTCAATATCAAAAAAGATACAAGGGACTCCACCTCAAAACTCTGGATGAGAAAAAAGTTAGAGAAAACCTGCAAGTATAAATGCCAAAACCAAGAGAGTTTAAAAATGTCCATGAAGGTGAAAACAAGACATTGAGTTAAAAAGAACTGTAGACCCAGACGTAGAGTAACATAAAAAAACCTGAGCCTTAGTATCAGTAGGTTTATCGACAGTTTGCAGGCCACCAAAGACAATTCTGAAGTAGTCATGTTGACAACATACAGAAGGACGCAAGGCATCATGTTTAGAGTTTCTGAATGCTTCCATAAAAGAGGCAAATAATACCCAAAATAATGACAATTACACAATCTAGAAAATGTTTCCTTATACCAAAAAGCATATTAGTTCTGCATTAAGAGAACTTATAAAAAGGTGGCCAGATTCACTCACAAACATGCCAAAAATAACCTCAGGTGCTGTGTATCTAAATTTAATGCCTGAAAATGTCTTGTACTCCAGAACTAGGGACATGAGAGCATTTAACTTGCTTTTCATAAAGTGCTGCCCCCACCCCCACCCCCTTTTTATACATATAAACTGGATTCTTTCCACTTCCAAATTAATTTTACATGGTGAGTCATAAAATTGTAAGCAAATTAGAAACATATTCAAGAGAAAATGCTGTTTTCACCTACTTACATAACATTCATATTCACCACTGTAAACCAGTATTTCCTCTACTGGAGCACTTTCTGACCCCCAAAATGCAACATTAAATTACCTATCACCATGAGCAAGCACAACTTCTCCAGTATATTCTCAAGTAATTCTGTAATCTTCAAAGATCTTACCTAAAAGGATCATGAAAATCCAGGTCAATATGAAGGCCATTTAGAAACAAACGTGCTTCTCCAGGTTGGATTCCAAGTATTTCATGAAAATACTAAAAAGTAAAAAATAATGCTAACTTACTTAGGTACATGGCAATACTAACACATAAATAAATAAATAAAACATAAATAATTTTGCAAAACAGACACATCAGATCTCTTCCATGTAATTTCTTCTTTTAACTGAGTGCTGTTAGTAAAAATACTGACAACATACTTCTATGAGTGCTATTTAACACACTTTCAGTGTACAAATATGAATGAAAATAGCTGATTACTTATACTGTCCCTACCTCTACAAGGTAGGGACAAGAACACATTCTCAGTGTGTGTATTTTCACTTTCTGTTGGCAAACACATACAGAAATATGGCTTGCAAGTTTTTGAAAAATTTCTCCTACATATGCATTCAACAAAGGGAGACCTTACATGTGTCCTTCAGTGAGCTCCACTTAAGACCAGCTTTTTCAATAGCTCAACATCTTTCACCATTCCTAGCATATCCTTGCTTTGCAAAGAAGAAAAAAAAATCCACAATAAATGAATACAAGAGGAAGGAAGAACTTAGGGAGTAAAGTATGCCTTATTTTATTTCAGAGAGCCATGAGGCACCACACTGTTCAATCTATGGTGGCTGTAGCAAGACAAATAGCAGGAGCAACAGCAGCAGTTTATTCCAACTCACCCCAGGAGGAGCAGTCAGCTTTCCAGATCTGTCTTAATTCCCGACAGAGGAATGGAAAGCACAAAAAATATGCAGAAAAAAGCAAGCTGAGAAAATATATTTTTTCCCATTTAGCTTTCACTTGCTGAATAAAACAAGTATGAACAAAAAAATGCACTTCGAACAAAAGCACACTTAGAGCAAGCAGCTCAGGCTTCCTATATTATTACATTTACATGCCTGTTGCTGAACAAATCAGAGAAAAAAATGGGACAACATTGAAAAGTTATATTATTCCTTTAAAGTAGTGGGGTTATTTTCACATAGTTAAATACAAATAGAGTCAAGGCTAACTGGGTTGTGGCCTTATAAGTGCAACTCGACATCAATAATACAACAGTGCACTTAAAGCTCCTTGTAACCCAACACAGCTCCGTATTACTCATCGTTCACTGAAAAGGTACCACATTGCTTAGTATATATAAACATTTCCACAACCAAAAGCAAAAAGGAAATACATAATGACACCTAATATCAGCGTATGAAAGGCAGGGCTCTCCATGAAGGAAAAATGTAGCTGTGATAACCCCAAGCCCAACACAGAAAGAATTTTTATGAGGGTTGCAAACCTTCCTTGATCTTGAAAAACAGCTTTTGAAATGGCTAAATTTAATTTATTCTGATGAAGTAACCTGAACTTTGAGTACTTTCACTTCTTTTCTGTATACAGACTTACAAAAGAATACTAATTACTTACATTTGTTATAAAGTACATATATCTGAACTCAGATATAATGTGAAGAATACAGCGGATTTCGGGAGGGCGGGGGGAGGAACTGTATCCTACTAAAGGTAAGAAATAACCAGAGTTGGTTTGGTTTTAATTGTTAGTTATTATCTTTCATGAAAATTTTAGTAGGCACCTAAAAAAATGTCAGTGGGCCTTTTAAAAATGAGGAGCATAAATGCACGGCAGTGAGTTTCCTATGCTTGGATAAAGAAACAGAGAAAGAGATAATTTAATTACTTTTCTAATGTATATTAAAAAAACCCCTTTATTCTCAATCTTATACACATCTAAACTATGGAAATTTTTTTTTCTTATGCCCCAATACTTGGTACAGAAAAAGAAGTACTTCCATCTTCTTTATAACTAACTGCTGCTTTGGATTACTCTGGCCCAAGGGCAGGACTTCATATTCATCATTGTTAAAACTCATGCAACCATTAAAATAAAAAACCAGAAGCAGCTGGTGTCTGACTGATATTTTTCCTTCCACAGCTTCACACAGAATTACAAGCCACCCCAATGTCTTATTCTACACACACCTCCTAAGCAGCCAAAATTCGTAGATGCCTGACAACGCCAAGTGCCCTTACAGCAGTGTCCCGGTTTGAGCTAAAACTTCCTTGTTTTGGGTGATGGACAAATAGAATTATTCCCTGTAGTACAATAATTCCACATTTAACTGGTTAAGAGAGTCAGGTGAAACATAATGCTACGTCGGGCGCCTTTAGAGGCGGCAGGCAGGAGGAGTGACCTCCTCTTGGCTTCCGGGCAGCGGCACAAAGGCAGCACTGCCGCAACTCTGCCAGTAAGGGACCAGACCGGGACCAGGCTGGGACCAGGCCAGGACCTGAGGGCTGCATCGTCCGGATCGCCTGAGGAACCACAGACTGTGAGCTATTCCTGCCGTGAGTCTCGTATGAACAGCAGGTGAAATACTTGAACTCCCTCCTGTTGTTTCCTGAAGGGAGTTCTCTAGCTGATTGGCTGCTCGCCCAGGGGGTTTCCCCCTCCCCCTCCCCCGCCTTCCTCGCCGCAAGAGGCATTCTGCTCCGGGCTGAGAGCGGCAACAGCCTCCACTCCCACCTCGCCATTGGACGCCTGCCCAGAGCACTGACCTTGAAAAGAACAGACTGTTAAGAACTCTGGTTATCTCAGTCCTCTCTGCTTCATTTTTTTCCCCCCTTTTTCTCCTTTCTCGGTTTGTGCCTATATATATATAAAATAGTGTATAATTGCGTGGTTTTATTGTTTATTAAAAGTTTGTTTCAGTTTTCCGAACGCAGACCAAGGTATGAATTTCTTCCTTCCCCTTTAAAACCCTTCTGTCTCTGGTAAGATCGAGGGAATCGTTAAGGAATTCGAGGAGTGGTTTACTTCGGTCCCCTCGACCCTTAACAAGCAGGTAAAAAGGAAATTTCTGATAATTTTACCTACAAAGAGTTTGATCCTGAGACACAAGTGAAATGGGCAGAAAGGGCAAAAGAAAACAGCCAGGCAGAATGATAAGACTGCTCTACACAGGCAGAGAAGCATCAACAGCCCTCGGTATACCTGAAATTTTTCTGTATTTAGCAAATCCAACTTGCATTACAGTTTTAACACCAGTGTTTTGTCACAAAGTATTCTGACTGCAGAAGAATCACCCTTGATGCCACTGGACTCAAGAAGCAAACAATAAATATAGAGAGGATTACAGTCTCAAGAAATCTGAGCAGCACCCTTCAGGGCTCTTGTGCAGATCTTGTGAGATCACCTAGAACAGGCCCTCTCCCTGAAGCACTGCAATCAGCTACTGAAAGCTTACTGGTCATTTCGATAAGCCCAGATACTCACGTAAACACAGATACTGATAAGACTGCTACTGGCTGATGTAGGTCATAAAAATCCTAATAATAACTAATATGAATGCAAGAACAACGAAAAATATCAGCCACTGAGTTTTGAAATTAAAGTCTAAAAGTTTTTCAAATCCTTCAGTACTGCAGTAGGAAAACAACTGAGCTGAATCGGAGCTGTGACTCGTTATACAATTTTGATGCTAGGCATTTGATTGTTCAGAAGAGCATCCACTTGCCATAACAACTTCAACGAAAGGAATATTTAGGCATCCAAGAGTTAGAATTTCATGCTGATAATACTCATACAGTATTTTATTGCTAAACTCTGCAAGTGCATTGGAAGTTGTGAGTTGTGTTTAATGATATTTTATTTTTCCTTTTTTTCATAGCAATTCTTTGCCTATTTCTGTTGTGGTTTAACCCAGTTTAACCAACAACTAAGCACCATGTGACGGCTCACATCCCCCGGTGGGATGAGGAGAACGATAGAGAAAAAAATGTAAAAGGCTTGGGTTGAAGAACAGTTTAATAACTGAAAATAATAAATAATAATAATAATAATAGTAGTGGTGGTAATGAAAAGGAAGATAACAAAAAGAGAGATAAATAAAACCTAAGACAGATAAGTGATGCAATTGGTCACCACCTGATGACCAATGCCCAGACAGTCCCCGAGCAGTGACTGACCTCCCCAGCCAACACCTCCCCCCTCCAGTCTATATAGTGAGCATGACGTTTTATGGTATGGAACACCCCTTTGTCTAGTTCGGGTCAGCTGTCCTGGCTGTGCTCCCCCACAGCTTGTTGTGCAACTCCTCGCTGGCAGAGCACGGGAAACTGAAACATCCCCAGCTTGGGATAAGCGCTGCTTCACAACAACTGAAACACCAGGGTGTTACCAACGTCGTTCTCGCACTAAATCCAACACACAGCACTGTGCTAGCTACTAGGAAGAAAATTAACTCTATCCCAGCCAAAACCAGGACAATTCCTTAGTTAGAGATCAATTCATTACACCTAAATCATCACATGCCCTTCAACTTCTAATATCTTTATTTCCTCCCGTTGCATTTCCTATTCAGCTTTCATTATCTTGAGAGGGAATCATCCAGTTACACACAGCATGAGATTATATCTCTCCTGCTGCTAGATGGATGTACTGAAGTTCAAGAATGCTATGCCAATTTATTGTGCTCTAGCAGCAGTGTTCGGGAAGTTTCCCTACTTTTATTCAAAGGGTTTTAGCTTTTAGCTGTCTAAAGGCCTGTAACCTCAGGTAGGTCTCCTAGGTGCCTAAGATCCTCTTTCAGTTATTGTATTTCATACAGTTGTTGGACTCATAGAAGTGATCCAGCTGATACACAATGTCATTTGAAGTATCGCAAGGTTTCAGGATAAACCTTCTTGGACAGAAACTTACAAGTCATTTGGAAGGGAATGGATGTCTCAGTGGCCATATTCACCAGACCTATGTGGCTATTGCATGGCAACTCAAATGATATCACAAATCCAGATTTAGGCAACCTCACAAAGGAACCACTGAGTGAGCTAAAATGTTTTTGATGTCCATTAACCACATCTTCATAGTAACAGGAGTTTAGGTATCCATAGAGATGTGCCCAAATGCAGGTATCTTCACTTTAAAACAAGTATTACTTATACTTAATATTGCATGATAATAGTCATTTAAGTTCCGGATATACCTTTAGTGTTTGTTTGGTGGCAAGTTTTTTGTTGGTTTTTTCTCCATTTTGGGGTAGAGGAATAGTTTTTGATCAAGCAGTTCATTTTGACTTTTGTCTTAACAGAGCCGCAGCTGAAGAAAGACATTGTAAAGACTTCATCAAGAAACAAGCGAAGTCCTGACACCAACACTCGTACCCTGGACAAACTATGATCATCAGGGCTTTGTTGTGCTTTATCCGGATTATAACCCTAGCAACAAAGAGTTGTAGGAAAATGAGTATCTCAGCTGTATAAAGAAAGCAATGAAGCAGGGTGCAGACAGTGATTTGCTCCCTTGAGAAAAAACTACGGCCTTTGTCACTAGCGCAAGAAACAAGAGGCCTGCATAATGCTGAGTCCCTCTAAGATCTCTGTGGAAACCCAAGAATTAAACATGCACCCTGCAAACAAGAAAGCTGAAGAGCTCGGGATGGTGAGCTGCTGGGAAATGTGAAATATACTCTCAATACACCAGTTCCACATGCAATCAAAGCAATACGTGGAAACATTGCAGAGATACAGG
>NW_010432410.1:903-30963 GCF_000710305.1 Buceros rhinoceros silvestris | reverse complement strand
AGGAATGCCATAAGTAAGAAATAAACCCCTTTCACAACAATGTTGGTCAGTTTTAACACTGCATGAAAATATATATTCTGAAGGTCAAGATTATGGACAGTGCTATGCATGTCATTTCATGTGACCAGTCCTAAAAGCACAGTGGCTAACTGCAATTGGTTAAGATGGTGGCAGCTGGATTAAACCATCCCCTCCCTCCCCCCACTACTTTCTCTTCTCCCAAGCATGTGAAAAGATTTTCTCATGATCTTTTGGGGGAAAGGGGTAAATCGACCCTCCTCTCAGGTTTTCAGCTTCTCACTGGAATCAAGGCATGTCAATCAAGCGCCTCTGTGTATAAGCATTTTAAAAGCCATAGTCTGTGACTTTCCCCTGGTGCAGGCACATCTGATTTCCACCAGGATGGACACAGAGAGAAGAAAACATTGATTGGAGAGAGACTGCAGTTGCCTCAATTCCTGGAGCAGTAAAAAGCTATCTTCTGCAATGCAGGTAGACCTTCTCACTTCGCCAATCACCCGCAGGGGTGGTTTTCTGACTGAAAAGCAAAAGCAGGAAAAAAAGGAAAAGAAGGAAAGGGCAACCCAGCTGTCAGCCCCTCACTGAGGGAACAGCTGGAAAGAGGAAAACCTATGGTATTCCCTGGAGATCTGGTTTGTACCCTGCTCCGCAGATGGGGAGAGCCAAAAGTTGGAGTGCAGCCCCTGGCAGACTGGTAGACTCCAGTCTCTACCAGCCACCTCAGAGAAGGACTAAGTTACTGCGAGAAAGTTTGCTCCAGAGGAGTTCATTCTTGGACTGAAACTCCTGAGGTTAAGAATACTGTGCCCCCTCCCACCCTGGGTGGTGACCACATGGCAGAGGCTTTGTTTGTTAAATCAGCGATGTGGGATAAATGAGAGAGAATGTATATCTGTATATACTTCTTTCATGTATTTAATATTGCTCTCCTTTCTCTTTTCTATCATCTGTTCTGTTTAAATGTAAATAATTGATTTATGTTTTTAATTGCTTTGTGCATTAAACCAATTTTGTTCCACTCCTTTAATTTAAAACCTGTTTTCTACTGATTTTCCTTTCCTAAGCCCAGATAGATAGACTCATTGTATTTTATCAGGCAAACTACTTCAAATCTCTTAGTCCTCCGGTGAGTTTACATTCTCCCTGAGGCTACGGAGGTTGCAAACCTTTCAGAATTCCTTTCCTTTCTAATTTTAGCCTGTGACACTGACATACAATTTTAACATTCAACTTGAAAGAAAAAATCCAAACTCTGAACTGAGACAGAAAACACAACAGATGTCATAAACTTGACAAATGCAAAGTGGCATCTCAGGATGCATCTCCAATCAGTTAAGATCACAAACACTCACTCGTGACAGAAGGCAAAAACGATGCAGTGCATCAAAGGTGAAAATAAAACCACCATCTAACATAGATCACGTTCAAAACACCTTGCAGAATAATTGCATGTGTGATTCTGAAAGCTCAAAGTTAGCACGTGCTGACCATAGGGTAAGCAGCAGGCCTAGATTCAACACCAAAGCTCTAGAAAAATTAACTGATACCTATTTTGCTTTCACAGCACACAATTTATGTCTGAACACAACACTTCATAAAACTTGCTTGTCCTTGCCTAATTCTATAAAAATCTAAAGGAAGGGAAAAAGTAGCAAGAACAGGAGCAAGTGAAAAATTTGAGTATTTCAATGTTACTTATTTAGTAAAAGATGTTGAGAACAATTAGCTCTTTCTCTAATAGAAACCATGCAAACGTTGCTACACTATGAAAGTCTCCAAAAGCAGTAATACGATAGTAACTCTAAAGTCCACTTGAAATAAAAACAAACCTTCTGATTTTCTTCTATTTCATTTCGCATTTGCTTGTCTACAGGAACTCTGGTCAACGATCTGTAAAAATAAAATACTAGTATCACTCAGCCACTGTATTTTTTGAAAAGCATTAAATAATGTGAAATATGTATTTGAATACCAAATCCAATGCACTATAATTGAAGAATACTGTAATTAAGACTTAAAAAGAAGAGTAATGCAGTATCATAAGTATTTTATTTTCAAAAGAAGTACTTTCTTCTCTGTGACTCTAAACCCAGATTTCAAAGTTAGGCTAGGTTTTGTTGAAGTAACATTATCAGCATGTTTGTGGTACTCAATCTTTCCTCTTGTTTTTTTTTCCTGGAAAATGATTGCCTAATTATTTCCTAGATAAATGCCATATTTGCATATTTTAAGTTAATGTCAGTAACTCCACAGTACCCAACATTACAAGAATATAACTTGCTGTTTTGGCCAAAGATATGGAAAATATGCAAAGAATGACTGCTTTAGCTGAGATTAGAAGAGAGATTTACAGATTGAGATCCTTGAAAATATTAAGTATTTACAGACAGTAAAAATTTTAGTTTCCTTAGTAATTCTAGCTTTAGACAATAATCCATTTATTGCCTTTTTTACCTTTCAAAAACACTGTGGAAGACCATTTTAATCCCCTCTGCCACAATGTATTGTGTGTGAGGTTAACAATTACTAGGCTATCATAAAATACTCCCAAAGGAAAATTAATCTCTCCATGTTTTAAGAAACCCTAAACCATGTTAACCTAAATCTGATTCTCCCAATAAATGCCAAAATGACTACTCCAGTTGTCTACATAAATATTTTTTTCAAAACAGGATTGAATATATATTTATGAAATCTGTATGGGACTTTAAGAATAAAGTGGAGTCATTGTAAACCTGTGTCCCAGGTTCAACATGGTGGAACCGGATGCTCTTCTGTTGTCTGGCTTTCTTCTTCCCAGAGACCTGTGGTTTTTCCAAGCTTCCGGGAAGGAGGACACGCCTCTCCGGAATGAGCTCATAAAAGGGGGTGTTGTTGAGAGACTCGACGCCATCTTACTTTCCCCTCTGCTCTATCTGCCCTCCTCTCTATCTCGTCCGTGCTGCGGCTCTCTCAGATATGCCGCGCAGGACTCTCGAATCTTATGCCCTCTCCAGAATGAACTCATAAAAGGGGGCGTGTTGAGAGATTCGAGGACATCTTGCTTTCCCCTCTGCTCTATCTACTCTCCTCTCTATCTCGTCCGTGCTGCGGCTCTCTCAGATATGCCGCGCAGGACTCTCGAATCTTATGCCCCCGGGCTGGAAACCTTTATCGAGGAGAGAAAGACACGTCCATGACCTGCTACTTCCCTGAAGCACTAAAAGACTCCTTCTGCAGAATGGGTAGAACTTTCTCCGTTTCTGCCGATTCCCAGCGGGGGTGGTGTGTGAACTGTCTTGCCCTGATGGATGGACCCAGCAGTACCCCTTATCCCTGCGGCGGATGAAGTAGCCCCTACGCGCAGTGGAATTTGAAGATATTCCCTTAAGACACGCCTGGCCGGCCCGCGGCGCAGATGTGTGTCTGTGGGAGTCTGGGAAGAGCTCTCCTTGGCAGAGGAGAGTTCCCTGCAGCCACCCCAGAGGAGAAAAAGGACTATGTTTCATTTGCATGAAAGGTTTGCTTCAGGAGAACCCGTTATCAAGAGCTTTTTTGTCAGGTGGACGAGCTACGGGCTGGACTTTTCCTCCCCCCCCACCCCGGCGTGGTGAGCCATTGTGGGGTGAAGTTTATAAGCGGTGGGGATCGGTCCGATCGGGAGAACTGTACACTTTTATCTATTCTCCCTTATCATTTTCTCTCCCTTTTCCAGTCTGGTTTAGCTTCAAAAATGATTTTACTTCGAGGGCAACTGCACTATTAAACTTTCCTGCTTCTATCTCTCATAAATGTAGTCTGTGTGTTATCATTTCCTTTGCCTGGCTGAAGCCTTAATGAGCTCGTTAACGTGCTGATAAGCCGCTAACAAGCTTAAAAGTTTCTGTGTGTGCTTTGGTTGGCTTCCACAGCCAACACATACACTATCTCGTCACATTCCTTTCGGTGGGAACCAGCCCCCCTTTTCAAACTGCGACAACCTGAAAGTTAACAAACTGAGAATGATCCTACTAAGACAACCTCAATGGATAATAAAGCAGTTAGTCAATAATATAAATCCTCATCTCCCTCAGAAAAGAAACTGATTTAGAATAGATCTTGCTAGTAAACCCCACATTTTTCACAATGTGTCAGAAATAAGGCATAAAATCAGTTTACTTTAAAGAAATACTCAAGCTTTCCAGGTGATCAAAGAGACTACTTGTTATGCACAAACAATATGATTTCCAAGGTTTGTTTATAAATATTACACAATTCATCACAGATAAATACCCTGTTTCCATTCATACCTCTAAGTATTTAGCAGATTATTTTTGTCACCATGAAGCCCTTCTAGACCACAGAAATGGCAGTAGAGGATCAAGAAGGTGCTGTATTTGCACCAACCTATCCTTGGTGGGCTTTCCTTGGTTCAAAAAGAGAAAGATGTAACTCAAACTGATGTCAAAGACAGCACTAGAAAACAGTCAACAAGGTTCAAATGTATTATTGGAGTATGAGCTTAAAAACTTGCTTATTATTGTTCAACTAAACTCTCTCATAAAGCTTTTATAATCATACTGGTAGGTACTCTCTACGCACATAAAGAATGTAGTAAGTGTATTAAATAGTGAGTAAATATATCTTACATTCTACTACTTTCTGTGTTCAATAGTTTTGAAATAGAAAGTGTAGAACAGAAAGCAGGAAATTAGAAATATTTCCGCTGCAAAAACATTGCTGATTAAGAGCTTTAAAAAATATTAAAAGAAACTCTAAATACAAAGAAAAGAACACCTGAAGCCAAATTTAAACTTGGAAAATTTAAGGAGAAGGATTAGGAAGTCAGAAGTCTCAAAAGTTGATAGGCAAGATGCTTTGAGGGACATTCTTCCAGCAATAGACATAATTCAGGAACACTACAAAATTCTTCTAATTAAAGGAACATTTGTAATTGATGGGCATTTTTACTGAGAATTTACATAGCCAAACAAAACAGCTACTTAACAGAAGGACCCCATAGTAAGGTGGAAACTTAACATGCAGCAGCACTACCACAACTATTATTCTGACTTCATAGCAATAGTTTTAGAGTCTCGAAGTAAAAAGTACTTTAGGGGGAAAAACAGCTCTGATTTTTGCCTTGCTAAACTCAAACAGTAGCAGGGCCTTCAACTCTCAGAATCAATGCTTTATTCTGCATACACAGGTGACAAAAACTATACAACAAGAACAACCTAAAACTTTCCAAACAGCTCAGAGTAACAAGACAGAAACATAAAAAAAAAAAAAGAATGGGAAAATAAAAAAAAGGTGTAAAGGAGAGAACAAAGCTGAATGCTAGCAAGGAAGTAAAATACTTATCAGCAAAAGGTAAGCTTTACTGATAGCTTTTTGGTAATAAGACAGCAATACACTAACATATCATTGACTAGCTCCTTGTCTACGCACAGCAGTTGATGATGCAGGATTCTAGCAAGATTTGAAGGAGAAGGTGTGACAGTCAATGATTAAGGAGGACACTCTAGGAATCTGAGGTAACGAGTATAAAAGTACCAGTGAAAGCCATCTGTTCACTTTGAGTTCAGTCACTTGTGCTGTTTGTTCAGAGCTTCACAAAGTTTTATGCACGTTTTTCTAAATATTAAGCGCTAAGGATTCACCAGAGAGAAACACTCTACTGTCTGAAAGTAAATGGATACTATTTATTATCCTACATAATGTAAAAATCTTCTTGTATGACCTTAAGGTTGTACTATTTTCTATCATATAATTTTAGGCATCTTTATTCTTACCTGGAAGAACATGTCGCTATGCAGTACTGCATAGCAGGAGAAAAAAAGAAACTTTTCATATAGAGTTAACATTCATGAATGATGAATGGCAAGAAACAGAGTATTATAATTCTTCTTATTGCATTCTTAAATAACAGATAATTAGACATGTATACAACAAAACAGGAATGGAAAACAAACTACACAATGAATTATTAAAATGTCATCATGATATACATCAGTTGTTACACTGTCTACACCTGATGACATTCTGTGAAATCTACCTCAGACTAACCTTTTCAACTGGAAATACCGAGACACAAAAACGCAGGTTATAAAGTGAAAGAAACTTCTAGAGGAATGGTATATTCATTTTTTATGGTTTAAGGAACCCCTCAATTTTTAAGGAACATAGTATTTTATTTTTATAACTAGTTCTAAAAATTTCATACAGCTTTTTCAAACCAAAATTTGCATAATTATAAAATGGTTGCTTTCATATCTAAACTGTATGAAATGTAAAAAAATTAAGAAAATTGCTATTATAATGATCAGTTATCTAAAAAGATATTGCTTAATCTTTTAATCTCCTGTTTATTCTAGTGTGTGGGTTTTTTTCCAAATTAGTATTTTTGACTTGGCAGGTTAAGCATGATTAGATTATTAAGAAAACATTTTATGTGCCATTTTTACAAAACACCCCTTTGATTTAAGTTTGTTGTCAATGCAGACCTACTAACTTTAAATTATTTAAACACTTGTAATCTCTCAGGTTAAAAATAACATGCTGGATTATCATATTAGAATAAATCTTACAGGACAGGAACTGCAATTCTCCTTTTAATAATTCTGAAGTCGTGTACTTCTACCCATAAAATGTTTGAAGAGTAGGTAAATTGTGCTCTAATGCCACAAATACACAGCGGGAGTTGTAGTGGCATGGAACAGTTTAATGACTTAAATCAATGATTTAAATGTCACCTAACATACTTCAAATTGACTTTTTCATGTCCTTTAGAGAACCAGCTCACCTTGCAGTTCAACATTACCTATGTTTCCACTGTCTTCTAAAGGAAAGCTGCATTTTCTGATCGCTAATCTGAGTGTGATCCTGTACCTTACTATTTCATGATAATTAAGTTTCAGGCATTTTAAAAGTTATTTTTCTTCCTTGAAACAAGATGATACTAAGGTCTTTTTTCCATTACAGCGTAATTTGCTCTAACAGAAAATCAGAGATGTCAATGAGACACTGTTATAATTAAACAAGAATTGTAAAATGTGAAAGCCCACTGAATTAAGAATCCTATTTAGCACCATATTTAATTCAGTAATTCAAGTAAATATTGTTGATAAGATTACATGAAGAACTTAATATAAAGAAAAGCATTTCTTAATTACAATACAATTAGCTTACAGGAAGAGCAGTTTTTAATATTAGTACAGAGGAAAATGTTATTTATTTCTTTAATATTTACCATGATCTTTCATTATGTAATCATTAAGCTATGGGAGACAGTAAAAACACTACATATAGTAGCTGGGTCCCAGTCTTGTCAGCAACGTTGTGCTTAGAACTCATCTAGGTGGATCCCTTACAAAATTTATTAATAGAATTTTGCCTGAGTAGATCTGCTATTAATTCAACAGAATTTTCCACCTGGGGAAATATCACATGATCTCAGAATCATTTTGGTTGGAAGAGACCTTTAAGATCAAGTCCAACTGTTCACCCTGCACTGCCAGGGTCCCTAAACCATGTCCCTCAGCCCCACATCCACATGGCTTTTAAACACTTTCAGGGATGCAGACTCCACCACCTCCCTGCGCAGCCTGTTCCAGTGCTTAATGACCCTCTGTGTAAAGAATTTTTTCTAATATTCAGCCTAAACCATCCCTGGAACAACTCGAGGTCATTTTCTCTCATCCTACTGCTTGTTACTTGGAAGAAGAGACCAACCCGCCCCTCACTACAACTTCCTTTCAGGTGGTTGTAGAGAGTGATGAGGTCACCCCTCAGCCTCCTTTTCTCTAGACTAAACCACCTCAGTTCCCTCAGCTGCTCCTCAGACGACTTGCACTTTAGACACTTCACCAGCTTCAGTGCCCTTCTCTGGACATGCTTCAGCACATAAACATCCTTCTTGTGTGAGGGCGCCAAGACTGGACACAGGACTCAAGGTGTGGCCTCACCAGTGCCAAGTACAGGGAGACAATCACTTTACTCCTCCTGCTGGCCACACTAGTGCTGATACAAGCCAGGATGCCATTGGCCTTCTTGGCCACCTGGGCACACCACTGGCTCCTATTCAGCTGGCTGTCGACCAACACCTCCAGGTCTCTTTCCACCAGGCAGTTTTCCAGCCACCCTTCCTCAGCCTGTGGTGTTGCAGAGGATTGTTGTGGCCCAAGTGCAGGACACGGCACTTCGCCTTGTTGAACTTCATACCATTGGCCTTGGCCCACTGATCCAGCTGGTGACTAACCAACAACCATATCATTCCAGTAAAAAACATCCAACTATAAGTGCCTAAAGGATTAGGATGCCTTCATGGCATTTCCTGCATCAGACACGAAACATTGAAGAGACTCATCATGAGCTCTCCCAGAAGTTATTTCCCACTCCATGAAAATGCATGGAATCCATCTAGCAAGCTGTAAAACATGAATATCTGACTGCAGGATTTGGATATAAATCTGAATTACTGCCCTTAAATTCAAACGCGAACATAAAATCAGTATTTGAAAAACAAGCTTAAGTGTCATACCTGGCTCTTACTGGGAAGTTCTGAGCTATGTCTTTCATTACCTTTAAGGCATCATAAACAGGGTTAGACATAATTCGAGCAGCTGCTTGAAAACTAAGATCTGGGGGGAAAAAAAACAACCCAAAGAAAATGAAACAAATTCACACTAGAAATATCACTCTCAATCAATACTGCCTACAATCAGAAAACTGTTCCATACATACACTCTTACTATTAACATTTTTGTTTCAATTATACATTGTAAAAGATTATGAAGTAACATTTTAATAATGGTCAAAAAAACAGGCACTTAATGTTGGAAATACCAAATTCAGGCCTTCCTACAGAATTCTGCTGGGCCATCTTGAGCACACACATTGTACATGTAATTTCATCACGTGGTATTATGCCAGTATCACAATGATATGATGCTCAAACCCAGCTGCACACCAACTCAGTCACCCATAACTGCAGTAAAGATCATTCCAGCTCCAGGACTTCACAAGATTTTCAGATAACAGATATGTAGAAGGCTGATTTCAACATGTGAGGTATACCGTCTTGAGGTGTAGCAGCAATTTCACAGGAAGAGAAAATGGAGCCTCATGAAACAAAGGCAAATTTCCTGTGAAATTTCAGTTTTCCTAGGTCTGTAGCACCATTTGTAAAGGGATCTCATTTTCCTCTCTGTGTTCTTTTTCAGAATGAAGTAAATGTTCATACATCAGGACAGCTTATAATTCATTTGCCTATGCACTGGAAAAACAACAATGGAATTCAGTTAGCATTCTCTGGTGCCTAACTCGGATGTGACAAATCCGGGCATATGAGACTGGAGAAAATCCAATTTTGGAGCCAATAGGGTAAAGCAATAATATAATAGTTAGGCAGACTGTATCCAAAGTACCTGGAAGCACCTATCTCAGTGCAATGATGGTTTTTCCTCATAATCTGATTTTCCTCATAATCTGATTTGAGCAGGAACTGATGGCCTCAAGTTATTCAGTTTGAGGACAGCTAAAGCAACATATAGTAAAATGTGCTGGTCAGAAAGTAAAAAATGATGCTGCCTAGTAGAACTTTGCACCATCTTTTGAAGCAATTAGGAATTAAAGAAAAGGTTGAAAAGTGAATAGCACATATTTCTAGTTTAGCCTGATAAGGTACACCTTGGCTGGAAAAGGCGAGAGGTGGAATGTTAATTTGGTATTTCTTAACGGTCTTACCAAAAAGTAAAGAGATCACTGTTTTCAAAAGAACATTTCAGATCCTTTCCAACAGCTACATAAGCTGTGATTAGGTGAAGCAATACCCCACTGTTGCTGTTACTACAGATAGTAATTCTCTATATGCACTTCCAACATTCACTTAAAATCTTTCATCAATGGTTACTCATTTCCATTTCATGCTGAACAGCTGAAATATGAATATTCAAATCTCACTGAGGCAAACCAACATGTCTTTATCATCTTGGTTGTCTCTGGTCAGGGACTGTCACTTACAGAACTCCCCTGTGGCACCTTAACAGCTCAGACAGCAGAGTAGGGCACCTTGGGGAAAAGATGATCCTGAGCTTAAAGCAGATGTCAAAGTATGCTTTGAAAGCTAATGAAGCACTAGAGATCAAGAGGGTGTTCACACAGATAAAAGAATGAGTTCTTAAAGGGAATATCACATTTGTACTCTGAGCATCATTTTTCACCATGAATAGTAAACCTAATCACTTAAGACATAAAGGCTCTTGAAGGGTATCTCTTGAACGATGTTTGAGTCATTTATAAATAGAAGTATGCCCTATAGCTGGAGTTTTTCTTAAATTTGGTTAAATTTTTACTTGCAAGTTAATTAAAGAAAATCAGAGATTAGCTGAGCCATTAACTCAGACTCTATAATTAACTAGAGAAAGCACTCAGTCATGTCAGGAGTAAGATTATCAAAACTGCACCATATGAAGCGGGGGCTGAAGACCCCCTGTCTAAAGGCCCTGAATGTACTTATCACAAGCCAGGACCAGTCTTCCTGGCATTGAACAAACAGCATCCCAACGCTTAACTACTTTCAATACCATGTGAACTGGTTGCTCGGAGAGCAGCAACAATTCCATTTTTTATATGCATAGCCATGACACCGCAGAAAATGCCTGCACTAGAGATTTTGTACTAGTTTTTGAAGCTAGACACTAAAGGGATCAAAGTTTCACAGCTACTCCTACTTGAACATCAAGAACGTGGTATTCAAACATGTAAAAAAGTAAATACACAAAAGGAGAATTTTCTTTTTATTTGCACAGGAGAACTGAAATACACTATTTTTCAAAAAATTTTTTTAAAAATTTGGCCCCAGATAAATCCTGCAGTCCAAGGGGAGTTCATTGATGACAGATTGCAAGTGAACTACAATCATTGCAAATAGCTAGTTTAAGACTGGATATTGCTACCAAACTACAACCTCAAAAAGAAACTGAAGTTCAGATGATTGCTCAGTCTCCTTTACTGCATGAGTATAAAGGCAAATCACCTCTGATCAGGCGTCTTCTAAATCCAAAGAACACAACAGGCAAAATTTAGTTGCCTAAACTTAAGTGTCATGACATTTTAGGGACCTATTTTAGAATAATTTATAATTCCATTCAAGCTACAGAAGCACAGAAGTTGTTTGGAAATCAGCTTCTAGATATCCCTTCTCCTTTTCCACAGGAAAGCTTTTAAAAGCATGTTCTTCCACTTGACGTTATATTAAAAAAATGTATCATTGTGAACTCCAGTACACTGATAAAAGTTACAATTTATAAATTAAACAATCTTACCCTGTATTTTGTCCAGACTCAATAGTCATGCCAAAACGATACTTTTTGCCTGACCTCTCAAAAAAAAAATATCTAAAACTAAATTTAGCATCCAAGATAACACATCAGGCATAAAGCCAGGCAGTGTAACTTCTGTTTCTAAAATCAGTAAAGTTAGTTATGATTCTCCATCTTATAAAATCACTTCAATGCTCCTCTAATTTCTAGCATATAATACCAGGACAAGATACCAACACATTCTTTTTGAATGCTTGATACCGTACTGCCTTTTTATGAAACTGTACATCTCTTAAAAAGAGGGTTTTATCATAATGTTATCAACATAACAAAGGAAAATTAAACAGAGTACTATATTAATTTGGTAAAACTCAATACATACCCTGTAGCTCCCAAACCTTCAGTGGTTCCGTGTTGTTAGTAGTTTCAATTAGATATTTTTTAAACTCTTTCAGATTATTTTTCAGATCAGGATGCATCTGTCTATAACAAAACATTTTTTTAAAAGGCAGAATAAATTACATCCATCAATGCCTGCTTTTATCCACAGTATTGCTCACAGGTAATACTGTTATCTTTACGGTAACAAGCAAGAATTAAAATTTTAATTCTTAAAAGCAAAAATGAGTATTTGGGGTGAGATGAAGTGATTTCTGAGGTCAAAATCCAGTCAATTATGGGAAGTAGTTCAATTGCTTTGTACTGATCCGTCTCAAACTCTGTCACATAAATTTTGATGGAATAAATGAACTCAAAGACTAAATACTATTAAGACACAATATGGGTAACTGGACAGTTAGGTTATTATAGCATAGTGTATATTTAACTGTACTACAGATTAACTGTACACAGAGATTGTTGTATTACCTACAAAAGGTAAAGGCAAACAATGTTGAGAACATCTTTTATAAATTAATGTCACTGACAAAAATCAATACTGAGCACATAAATCACTAGTCAACTGCTGCATCCTTACATCCACAAGATATACACAAAAAAAACTAATCAGAATTTTCACCACTGGCGAATAATTTCCAACATAAATCTCACCTATTAGAAAAAAAATCTTGGTTCAGGTTCCGGAAAAATGCAGAATTTTAATCACAACTTAGCAACTCACTTTAATTTGCCAAAGAGAAATCCTTGGACATCACTTTCCTCCTCATCATCTTCCTCTTCTTTTGTCTCATTTGATCCTGAACACATAGCACACATAGACAACATAAACCAGGAAAGTTACTGATGGTCTTATGAATTGTGAAATGGTTAACAGAAACATATAATCACAAAGTTGTCATTCTCAGGTGCAATTTCAACTAGATTTATACTTATACATTCATATTTTGGCATCAGAATGAATCACTTTATAGAACTTAGCAACATTCAACTTAATTATTAAATTCATCCAATGGTTTTATGTTTTATATAACTGAAATTGATACAGTTGAATAGTACACTTCCCAAAAGAGCTATTTCTCAGCTTAAGTGGTTAGGTTTGACTCTTACCAGCCAACTACTACTAAATTTACGCTTTAAAAGTATGATAACTTTAAAGCACTTGAATTTCCAGTTAGCATTTGATGTAATTCAGAGATGAGTTTTTTTCCTTGAAAAAATTTAACTATTTGACATGACTCAAAGGTTATTAAACCTTAGTCTTACCAAAGAGAGTTAAATAACTTTCTTTCTATCTTACAAATGTCCACACAAAGTAATTTCTCTGTGCCAGAATATTATAGCTACCACGTCCTGTGGTAAATGTCTCATTTCACCACAGACACTGGTACCAAATTCTATGATGCAGCACATTTTTCCTATAGAAGATCATGAGAGTATTTCCACGTAAATTCAGAAATTAGTCCCTCACACCTGAAACACTAACATGCAGATCCTGTGGTAATCAGCATATCAGAGATGCCAACAAAGTTATTGAAGAACACAGGCTGAAAGGAATAAGAATGTGTTATGTTTTGAAGAGCCACAATTAGAGGTTAGGTAACGAAGTATATCCTAAGCACAGCTGTTTACAGATGCTCACATATACTTTGATATCCAGTTCCTAATGTCTGAGACTTCCTTCCGTAAAAAGAAATTAACTATAACCATCAAAACATCACTGAATTTATAACTGAAGATTATAACATATTTCAATAGTATCTCCAACAAGATATCACAAACATAAAAACCCCCACATACCTTTAACCTGCGTGTCATCTACTGCTTTATATTCTGTGCTCTTTATTGCCAGTTCTACCCCATATCCAGACAAATACATTTTTCTGGAACTTGGTTTCTGTTTGATGATATTAACAGAACAAAAAGTGTAACTTAGAAAACGTATTTATAGAAGATTTACAATATTTAATACTGTAACTTTAAAATGTTATGACAGTCAAACTCATCCTTCAATTTATGAATCAAAGTACAAAATGCTACACCAAATTACAAGAGTCATGTAAGACATACTGACAGTCCATTGAGGTGTGTCACAGAAAGTAAGGGCTTCCTTTCTCTCCTGTAGACCACAGAAAGGCTGTGTCAAAATTGTAGTCCCTTTATATAATATTAGAAGGGCTAAAACAGGCAGCAGCTGGTAGCACCCTATACAGTTATTGACACCTTACAATTCGCATTTTAAACACATTAAACATTTTAAACATTTCTTTGTAACTTTACCAGACTTTCAGCATGTTAGGAGGAAATTCTCTATTTCTGTATCAGACCAATTCTTTAAAAAAGTTTGACAAGTTAATAACTTCCTGCAGGTAAGATGAAGAAAACATATTAAAGTGCCACTGCTAAAACAGGTCACTACTTATTAAAAACAAACAAGTATTTCTAACTTCAGCGTATGAGTTTGACACTCAACAGTATAATTACTCAGAGCATACTTACTTCTGAAAACGTGCCCTAATTTGCCCTAAATGTATGAAAATCCCCTTTCCAAAATGCAATTTGCACATGCACAGCAGCGATTTCTTTAAAGCCTTTCAGCTGTAGCTTGCAATTTCTCAGAATCATTCAGTACTGGGTATCCTCTAGCCCACCACTGAAAACCCAGAAGGGCTGGGGATTTTCTCTAAGGTTGGTCCTCTAAGGAAATCTCAATGCAGAGAGAGCACTGCAGTCTAAGCAGTCTCCGTGATACTCACAAAAAAAAAAAAAAAAAAAAAAAAAAAAAAAAAAAAAAATCACATAAAAAAGTATATCTTTCTAAAAAAAAAAAAAAAAAAAAAAAAAAAAAAATCCCCGACAACACAAAAAAAAAAAAAAAAAAAAAAAAAAAAAAAAAAAAAAAAAATCACAGTAGAAAGATTATACCTCTCCTGCTCTCAATGCTCCCTCTTCTGGTATTTAATGTAAAAAAAGCAGAGAGAATCCACTTCAGTGGGAACCAAAAAATAAAAACGGAGGTTGTGAGGAAGGAAGCAAAGGGAAGAGCACTCTGGAAAGAAAGAAAGTGCAGGAAGGAAGACAACACTCATCATGGTGCATAAGCCAGTCAGAGCAAGGAGACTGAAGTAATTTAATTGAAATAAAAGTGTATAAAAGAACATAAAGTTCAGTAAAAACTATATTCCACACAACTCAGAATAATGGTTTCCTCAGATTCTGTGTTTGATTACTGTGAGCAAACAACTCGAAGTCATCTGCAAACTATGGATCTCACCTCCCTGAAATGCCTTGTCTACATAATTCACAGCAACCTTTCACTCCATCAGATTATTCTTGTATTAGCCACACTACTTAAGAGCAGTGCTTCGAATATAAATTACAAAAAACTTCCAATTACCAGAACTGGGGACAATACAGTTCCATGTACTGGTATTTGTCTTGGTTTGCTTCAGGGAGAAAAGTAAATTAAGAAAAGCATTCTGAAATGCTATGTTTATAATATTAATACCATGCATGCAATGAAAGCTCTTGAACAACTCAATGATGTCAACTACAGTAGCCCATGCTGCTCTACTACAATGAACTCCTAAGATTGTACTGAAGATATATAATGTTCTAAGTATAATTAATTGTTGTTCAACTTAATTTTCTAGTCTACTTCCTGTTTTTCCTAATTCTTGTTACTACTATGTTCATCTGCTGCACCAAGATTCACCCAAGATCTTTGTACAAAATCCAGACATATAACCATAAAAGAGATATTTGAAGATCAATCAGTGATGCAAACAGTGCTTGCATGCAGGATTAGATAGTACTATAATTCTTTCTTAGCTTCAAAGTTTGTATTAGACAAATCTCTTCACCTAGAAAGTTTTAAAATTAGAAGATATATATTGCACATGATTTAAGCAAATGCAAAACATAAAAAATGTGTTTCGTCAAAAAGCAAGCAAAATAAAAACAGAATACAAACAGTTTACTGAATTAATGTATATTTGCACTGCATACCTGAACATAATGCCGGAGAACATAAACAATTTCCTCCTTTTGCGCCTTCTCAGATAAAATCTTGTGGAATTTGACAAAGTCTTTTGTACCCATTTCTGCATAGAGTACAACCACTGGGCCATCCTCTTTGAGAGTTGGGAATTTATGATCTCCCTTAAAAAGATACGGCCTGGGTCTGGTTTGAAAAACAAATAATTGTGATATAACATATTCAGGAAAGAAATGAAAAATGTGGTAGTTTTTCTACTTCATAACTGAAAAAATAGGAAGGGCTTACATGCTAAAAGTACACAAGCTATGTTAAAATCATTAGAAAACAACCATGATTGCTCACAAACGAACTTAGAACACCAAATTTAGAAATTAAAGTCTAAGAAACTGAAAAAAATAGCATAAATTATAAACAATTTTAATATATTTTATCAAATCATAACATAAAGAGCAAATGAAAAGCACAGCACTGAGATTTTTGTGTAACAATCAGAGCTGAAGCTTTAGATTATGTATTGTATTTACTAGAGATGTACAGAGCAATCAGTGAAGAACACAGCAGCAGAGGGATATTCAGTCAGACTTGAGAAAGCTTCTAACACGCATGGAAACTAACTGGGGTTATACTTCTTTAGCACCATCAAGCTCTGTTAATTTAGCTAATTTTGCAAATGTTGACTGCCTACCTATCCTTCTCATTAAAAGCCATGTCTAGAAAAGTTACTCTTCCTATACCTGCAATGATTTCTTAGAAGACTGCAAACATCTTTTGCATAAAACCTGAGAAAGATGGAAAAATAACAGAGGATATGATTAATATACTCAAGGTGCTAATTGTTGACGAGCTCACTTCTTTTTCAAAGTTGTCTTTGCATAGTTACCCTTGAAAGACCAGTAAACTCCCTCCAAACCTCTCCAAGACAAGTTCAGAAACTCAAATCTATCATGCACTACAGAAATGCATGTAATAGATGTTCACTGAAAAGTCAAACTGGAAAGGTGTGAGTGGAACTCCACACACCACAGTTTCTGTGATGCAAAGCTTAAGAATATCTTCAATAAAAGATCACTGCAAAGGACCTTTGGAGGTCATCTGCTCCAAACCCTCACCAGAGCAAGTTCTCTATTAGGTTACTCACAGCCTTAACATGAACATCATCTATGACTTTGGTAGGTATGCAATCAAAGACCACATTTCGAAGGCAGACACAAAGGGAGGGGCCTGGTTTGAGAGTTAACTTGGGTGCATGCAGCCATGCATCACACAAATACAGAGCAAGCTTTCCCACTGTCATCACAGGATGAGGCAAAGTAGGTGTCATCAGGGGATCTGAAACAACTCTTGAATGGGTAAGCTCTGCTCAAGAACAGATGTAGATTTGCCCTAATGAAAGACTACATATGGGATGTGACTTACGCAACTTTGTTCTCATATCCAGCGAGACAAGAGCTGCCACAGTCATTTATAGAGAGTTGAAATCTTAAACCAAGGGAGCTTCTCTCTTCTTAACTAATCACATAGGTATAGCAGAAAAAAGACTCCTGTTCTCAAAAGGTGGGTACCAAGTGCTACCATGACTTTCTTGAACACTGAGAGTCTCCAAAGAAGCATTTTACCCCATAAAGAACATATTTTGTTAAAAAATTAAGGGCTGTGGTGAAATAACATTGCATAGGACTACCGTAATGACCTTGGATTGGAGAATTAAAGTGTTCAGCCTTTGTAAATCCAAGCTAAGCCCCTGTTTCTCTTCGAACCTGGATAGTACTGAGAAGGGATTGATTCTCCTACTATTAGAGCTTAAAGTTAATTAATTTCCTGCCATAAGAAATTCTCATGAGAAGGCTGCCTGAAAGGGAAGGAACAGCAGTTGGGGCAGACAAAAAAGAATTTTTAAAATATGGATGTGGAGTTCAGCACTTACTAACCAGTTACTAGGGTAGTACAGGCAACTACATCCTTGCCTGGATAGTTGCCACGATGGGATGCAGAAGGAACATGATGGACAGAAGACAGCAGACATGCATACTGACAAACCTTCTACAGCACTTGGTTGTTTCCAGCAAAATGTGACTCCAATTGATGCTTCTGCACTTGGCAGCAACAGCCCCAGAAATCTTAGTGATGTGCTTTGCACCGTTCGCAAGACAAGCAATCCCAACCATTTAACCATTGAAGATTTTGCTCTGACACATCCAGAGCCCTTGAGCAGTCCATTGCACTGCCACACAACATACTTCAAATCAGAGCCATGCAGTCCGTTGTAACATGGCTGAAAGCGCAACAGACCAAGTCACAGTAATTGCTACATAAAGGACTGGATGAAGCAAAACCTTGATTATGACATGCGGACTATTTGGGCTCTCCCGAGTCCCAAGTGGCTGAGACTTCCTGTCTCTCAGGTTGAGCTGATGGATCTGCACAAAATAATGCAGCCTCTTCTTTCTCTTACAGTGAGATTTCAGATTATCATCCCTATAAACTAGATGTTTCTAGTGCCCTCATCCAATATAGGGAACTGAATCCAGGACACAACTGAAAGCCTAGTTTAAGTTGGTCTGGCTTAAGTGTAAGAGTCATGACACACAAGACAGAAAAAGAAAATGAAACGCAAAGGAAAATAGTTTGAAATAAAGAAGGAACCAATAAACCAAAGAGACGTCTTTTCCTAAAAGCCACGGAGAAAACAAATGACTGGTTTAGAGGAACCAACAGTGAGATGGCACACTGTTCCATATATCATTTTTTCACCGTACAGAAAAGAAAGGACAGGAGCACAGTCCTATCTATATCCTAGACTAAACACCTCCAGCACAAGTGAAAAGCATCTTGCTACTCCTGAGTAAAACTGGAAATATTAGTGGAAACAATTACCTGAAGGTGAACACGTTTTTCCTCAAAGTCTAGCTCCAGGAACTCTAAATATTTGAGTGACACAACTACTTTTGGGGTGGAGAAAAGGAGAGGAAGTTTATCACGATTTTGTTCCCACAGCTCTGAAGGCTGTAATGTGACTAGTGTACACAAAGCTATCCAAAACACAAGAACATTTAACAGAAAGAACTTCAGTTGTTGAGTTCTTAATGATTTCTAGAAGTCTAACACTTTCAATTCTGAATACTTCAGCATTCTATTGTTTAGTATCATGATTTTCCAGAACCTTGTAAGTTTTTTAACAGTATCTCCAGAAAGGAGAATGGGATGACTCCAGTTAGCTGCTTTAGAAGAGTATATTCAGACATTTAGATAAAATATTAAGGTCTCATGATGCAGTAATATATGACCAGAAGAATTCAACATCATTTTTAAACACAAAATATAGTAGCAATAATTTATGTAAGAAAGTAAAAGACACTTATTAGGCAGAATGTACTAGTTAAAAACGGGATATTACAAACTGGACAGTAAAGAGCTTTTGCAAAAACCCTTGGCTATTAGAAAGAATGATTTAGTAAGTTGTAATTGTATCAATGGACTTTAAAATACTAGAAATCACACATATAGAACACAAATGTTTTCAGAAGCAACTGTCCCCAAAGAGACAAATGTATTGGTTTTCAGTTTGTTTTTTTTTTTAATTTATGCAAAAACCAGGAAACATGCCCTACAAAATAATCTTTCAGATCTACGTATCTCCATGAAATGGTTAGGCATATGGACACTAACGTATATTATGGTGACCTTGACCATAGGAGGAAAAAAATAGAAAAAGTGTTACATATAGGCCTTGAAAAAAAATTAATTATTTTAAAATAAAAATTAAAAACTTTGCTTTTATTATTTTGTTTTGATAGGTTCTACGTATTTTCCTTCATAGCCCAAATTCATTCTGGCCTGATGCTGGTTTCCACAGGACAAAGCCTGCAGAAAGACTTGATAGGTGCAAAGTCTAGCACAAAGTGAGGAACAGGTATGCCAGCTGAGGTAGAAACTCCTCTTCCACTCCCATGCCAAGCCCTTACAAACCTCAAATGCAGCAGCACTGACTACACAGAAAGGTCTGCCAGCAAAAGCATGGTCTCAGACACAGTTAAAGTTTTTATACAAAGTACACAGTAACTTGAACTTGACTATCCCATACCAAAAACACACAAACCAAAGTTATCCATGTGGTTAGAGGAGCACATGTCCATGATTTTGTTTTAAAACCTGCTTTGATTCATAACTGATGAATTCTCAGAGCTGTAATGTTTAAAATATTTCAAAACCTAAAGTAACACTTTTAAAACAACGTGTACGTTAAATGCGTATGTTTTAAAATATCCAGTAAACAGGGATTTATGGGCTTGGCATTATCAAGTAAGTAGAATATAAAACTTCAAAATACTAAAAGTATATAAGCAATAATACATTTCCCTCTTTAAGTATTCTTTTTTTCCACTTAAAATAGATCATTACATTTACCTCTTAGTAGCTTTCTTCAGCAGCTTTTTTATTTCATTAGTCTTACAGGTGTGCTTCTCATGGATAACCACAAATGCACTGCAGCCTTCTGGTGGAGGTTCATCAGCTGCAATCTAATATTTCAACAATTATACTCAACCAGAATGCTTTGATTGCACTTCAACTTAAACTCACATCCCCTTGATTAAAATAACTCAACAGCTGCCATTGAGTTGTGTGTCTAATTAAGCCCATTCAAAATTGGGTACATGTGAAAAAAGTAATGGAAAATATTAGAAGATTAAGACTTTATAACCTTTGTGAGATGTGCTCTATCAAATGCAGTCATATTTCAGAAAATGCAAGTCCATTTATGTTCTGTAAAGATAGGGCTGAGAAATCTCCTTCACAAGCTGAAATCACAGCCTGTAATCTGAGATATTTTTAATTTCAGTTGCTATCAGCCAGGAAATTCCACACAATTAATGTAAATTTTTGGTTCTTTCTCCTTGCCACCCCCCCCCCCTTTTTTTTTTTTTTTAACTCTCTTCAGCTATTCCCATGTAAGGTCAGAATCATACGATTGCATATCAATGACTCTGGATTCACAAGCTGAAAGATAAAAATGAAAAGGTATGAGACTGAAATGATGATATTTCTCCAGAAAACACTTGGAAAAAGCTAACTTTATTACTGCTGATTACCTTTCAGAAGCATGGATTTCTCATTTTATCTTGAAAGTGGCATTGTTAAAAGGAGGAGGAGCAGCTTTAGGCTAGAGGCAGAGTGAATTTATGTCCTCTCATTTTTTTATTAACAAAGCAGATATTTGACTATTGTATCTTTCAACGTTTCAAATGCTAAAATAATGAGATGAGAAGACCACTAAACAACAAATACCAATTACTTGAAGCTACAGGAAATTTCCTGCTCTGGGAATGTCTGAATTCCTGTAGGATTATTTAAAGCAATGAAAAAAACCCCCTACAACATGAGTTTTAAAAATGAATCATTTCAAAAATTCTACCCTGAATTACAATTAAAAATGAATATTTGTACCCGTCAATATAGCCGGCTTATAAAGCATCATCTTTATCACAGAATCACAGCATGGTAGGGGCGGGAGATCATCTAGTCCAACCTCCCTGCTAGAGCAGGTTCACTTAGAGCAGGTTGCATAGGATCGCATTCAGGTGGGTTTGCATATCTTCACATCCTCTCTGGGCAGCCTGTTCTAGGCTCTATCACCCTCAAAGTAAAGAAGTTTTTCTTCATGTTGAGATGGAACTTCCTGTGTTCCAGTTTGTGCCCATCGCCCCTTGTCCTAATATAAATGGATGTTTATTCCAAATAATGTCCATGTGTTTGTAGTAATGAACATTCTTTACTCTGCAGCCAATATACCACAAAAAACCATGTACCAAATATATCAGATAACATAGTCACCTGCTGAAACATCTGAACGGTTGGAGAATATGCCCGTATGGAAAGTGCAAACTTCAACAGATTGATTTGCAAATTAGATAAAAATTGCCCTGCTTTCTTCAAGATTAAATTGTAATAGGAATGCTCCGAATCTGTTGAAGAAAAAGAAGACAAACTTTTAGTATTTAGCCATAAATGATGCACTATAATAGGCAAATATTATGGTAGCGCTATTTAGCAGTTCAAAAGTCTTGAATGTTGTCCACTGATAACTGTTTCCTTTACTATCAATTCTAAAGGCCTTGTGAAACAAATACCACAACAGTGAGCACAAAAGCACTATTGAACATCTAAATAGTTGTCAGCAATATAAAAATCCACTCAAGACAGCAACGTCTCTCAGCAGACCCACAGAGAAAGTCTTGAATAGAGCTTTTTCACTTATTTATATTTATCCAGCTTACACTAGCCTTTTAACGCAAGTTTTGAAGGTTACTTACTTTCAACCAGCATTATTTTACAAATTATTTTCTCAAATTTAGTCTTGGAACAGTCCAACCATGCAACTTACACAAATAAAAATTTAAAGGTGACATTCTTTGGGCTACTCTCACGTATCCTATTTCTTCCTTAAAGACACAATAGAATATGAGAATGGACACAACACATGAAGTGACTCCCCCCCTCCCTGCATATTTTGCCTTCTCAAGGCCAAAATTAGGACTGGAAGGTGGATGGTGTCTGGGAATGACAGAAGTGATAATAAAGAACATTGCTTGGAAATAATTAACATTTACTACTTCTAGAGGCATATTCTAGTGAACATCCTCATGCTGTCTTTGGACTGCAAAGCAAAGAAGCCTAATTAGAAAGAGGTCATAAAGCATTTCTATCAAGTTGTGAAAAAGACTTGTATCTGTTTAAGGAATAATGCTCACCAAAATTCTAAGTCAGGCTATATATGATGTTCTTGATCACACAAACAGGAGTCAGAGAACCAAAGCTATGACCATACTAATCATTGTGCACCAGCCCTGTTCCAGAGATTGCTCTTTCACAGGAGGAGCAGCTGGAACACGTGTGCAACAGATCAGAATTGCCAATTTACAACCCACCCCACCTGCCAGATCTATGTAGTCAGCATGTATTTTACTTACATTGATAGATAATACCTGGAGGCTGCAGTGATTCAAGACCTTTTTCACATGTAATTAAAATATTCTCCTACAAAGGTGAATATCTGCAGCAAAGGGAAAGGGAGTTGCAGGCAGGAACCATTCTAGCTGTCCAGCTCAAATTTATCTGTGTTCTTAGGTCCAACATCTTGTTGTAAAGGTGCTCTTGCTGTGCAAGTAGAATGATCATCCCAGTAGGAAACTCCTTTAGGGGTCCAAAGTGGCATCAAATTTTTTACATAGTTTAACCTGCCAGATTTTACCTGCCTCAGCTGCAGCAGATCTCAGAATTACTTTTATCAAACAATGAATGCAACAGTCAAAATGCCCTCACCATGGCCTAGGTTCCAGAAAAACATCAGACCACTTACAATACCTCCGCAGGCCACGGTTTTGGAAATACCCATTAACTGCTCCCAGCAGTTCTGTATACATTTTTCATAACTAATCACTTCCTATTGTCTCACTTTCCTCTTTACAACCCCTAAGCTTTGTTCATAAAGCCTCTAGGATCTCCTTTCTGTCTTTTCCTCCTTCTTAAAATTCATTATTTAGAAAGGTAGAATTTGCTGTAATTGTCTAGGAAAAAATAAATCCAAGATTACACCTGTGTACAGGAGCTGCCTTACATAACTTACAGGATGATCCTTACTGTCTAGCGTCAACTTCAATGGACAAAAAACCCCATCTGCCCTATGTTTTCTAAACCTATATACAGCCCTGGCAGAACTCAAATGAGATAAACTGAGCTTCACACACTCTAAGCGGCAAATGCAAAAAATTTTAAAGGATCAAACACTTTGAGATTGAAACATCTTTCAAATAATTATACTTCCAAATTTTTTCCACAAAAATAAAAATTAGATCTGAAATTTCTGCCTCTCCACTCAGCCCCAAATAGCATCCTATTAAATACTATGAAGAGTTAAACACACAATTCTGAAGAGACTGCCTCAATAAAATAGTTTTAAAAGTCTTCAAATTCTTTGGCTTACAAATACCAGCTGTGCCTTCACTGCTGTATATAAAACAACCAACAGTTTTGCTCTGAAAGATGATTAAGACAATGATTATTTCAATAAGTTTGAAAAAAGAGATAATCTGTCATGTGCCTTCAAAAACGATTGCATAACATATTGTTAATGTAACATTTATTAAAGCGTGCACCCACTCCTACTATTTTAATTTACATCAGCACTGCTGGCTTCGTCCAGACTACAACTGAACTTTGAACTTCAGCAAGATACATTAATCCACATCAAATGCCATACAGTCACCTAATGAGAAAACATTTTTTCAAGTTTATTACATAGAGAATGATGTTTTCAGTTTTGCAAATTATTTTCACATAGTATTTGCTTCTTGAAACTTGGTAGCTGCTCACCCTCCAGGCACAGTTTAACACTGCACTCAATGCCAAAGACTCAAAGTCATAATAAATTTCTGAGGATGTTAAAGAGAACCATGGAGAAACAGATGTTTCTGGTCATAAAATGCTGCACGTCAGCATATCACCACTAAATTCATTAACAAAGTTGTTTTAAAAATAAACGAATGAGTCAACATTAATAGGACTCGGCTCCAGATTTCAGACATCTGAACGCATGTGTATGAGCTACGTATTGTAAACTTCCATTCCGGCCAAAAGAGATACAGCCCAGCAGCCAACAAAACCTGAGAAGCTATTTAGCACACTCTAAAGATGCCTAAATTTGTCAGCTAAATCGCTCTCTCAACTCCTGTTGCCAAATTGATTAGATTGATTACAGCAAGAACTGAACAGCTAGCAGACTCATATTTAAACATTCACTCTCCGCAATCTACAGCAATATTTCACATTACAGGTAGATCAAAAATAATTTAAGGGAAATGACCTGGATGGCCACAAACAGAAAGTAAAAGTCTGTATCACCTGTCCTCAGATCCCATGCACACACAGCACAAAATTAATCTGAATATACACTGGTCGCCCACATAAGAATTCAAAGGACTGAGGCACAGGAGGTAGGGAGAATAAACATTAAGGAACACAATTAGTCAGAAGAGAACAGGGTGCTGGGATCATTATTTCAAGGGATGGGAGCATGGGGATCGTTTGAAATGCACAGATGTGTATACCTGCATTTATAGATCAGCTAGGGAATTAGAGATCCCAGGTAACCGCAGTTCAAGCGGTCACTGGCCAGTCAAATCCCTATGTCATTCAAGAAAGATGCCAGTAGAGAGGGAATACCTTATTGCATGATTATTATAGAAGTACCACGCTTGTGAAACTGATTCCTCTTGAATCTTTAAGGTTGATACATAAATAAAAAATACTTCTGTCATTTAATTGTGAATACTGTACAGTATTCTAGATTACAACAAATAATTTGTATGACTGTTGTTTATCTATATATAATATACTGTCATTTCAGAGAAGATAGTTTCCCCATTAATATGTTTGTGTGTGGGGTTTTTTTCCTAAAATATATATTTAAGAGGCTGCCAAAAATCCAATATATAAACTGAACCACTCAGGAAGACAGTAAACACTCAAGTTATAATTAGTCAGCAGGGAACTAGCTACTTACCTTCACTTTGTGTTCCTAAATTAACCTTTTGAGATACAAAAGCAGCAGCAAGTCTAAAATGTGGTCTTCAGTGTTTTGTAACCGTGCCATTTTTAACAGGAAGTTTTTGCAACTTTGATTTCTTTATAACATACATGCAGCCCAAAATAGCATCATCTGCATTTCCAAATCTTCCACAAGCCTGGTGACAAGTATGGTGCATATTAAAGTAGACATACACAATGTTGTCCAGCCTACCTTAAGATCTCACTCTAATTTAACATAGTGTACCGCATCATTAATGTTTTGATGTTTTTCATAGTGTACTATCTCAATATGCCCCACTTGATTTGAGTTCATGTTAAAGAAGATGTTAAAACAACCCAATACAACACCAGACCAAATGCTGTACCGAACTCCATGTACCTTGTTCCTACCAAATCCATGAGATTGCTACATATATCATAGCTGAACAGGCCAGTACTAGACCTAATTTGCTAAGGCTGAATATTTTAAATGAACAATTTAATGACAGAAGTTGATTTGATTATTCTAAACTAAAAATAACAAGTTTGAGAGCTGATAAGGAATGGATTGGAAATCATCCCATGGATGATTCACAAGAAAAAAAGAGCCACTACATTTGATTAAGCTGCTTTTCAGCTTTAATACTTTGTGACCCTTCTGAAATACTCAACAGTAGGTAGGGATACAAATCTATTATCCAGTTCTCCTGTAAACCCAGTTTTTCAGCTTCAAATCTAGTAATTCTTTAGCTCCTATGAAAACATTTCTATTTAAAAATGCTTTTATTTTCCAGTTATTGTCCTATCTACTCTTGATACCACCCAGAGCAGAATTGAAAAGTCAATCACCTCAACCAATCCTTTTTAAGCCAGATGCTTTAATTTGCTGAAGTAGTTAGAGTTACTTCAGCCTTAAGGCACCATGAACAACCCTCTACATCAATGTGTCTTGACAAGCAAGAGGTGAGATGGAACCCTTCCCACACCACCCATTGAACCAACTTCTTCTTCGCAGAGGTACAGATACTATTACACACCTCTCAGTAACTGTGCCACTCCAGTATTTCAGTATCAGTAGTCTTCACTCCAGCTGACCATTTTATTTGTAGATGTCTAATGCTGACTTCCCTACCAAAAATAGCTTAACTAATTCACACTTAGTATGTTGACTTCAGTAAGAGACTCTAAAGTTGGAAGAGTCAATATTGATGTGATTTTGTAATTAAATAACCACTTTCCTCTAAAACCAAACCTTCCCCTCTCATCCTGTTCATAAAGAGCATTGGTTTACTTGTATAATACTACCCCAACTATGAACTGACTTTTAGGAAAACCACTTGGTGCCAGAACTTTAAATTTACCTGCATTATAAACACAGGAGTTTGTTGGTCACAATAAAAATACATATCAATTGCTTAATATGTTTAAATAAAGTAGTATTTCAGTACATTCTCAAGGTTCCCTACTTACCAGCATCTAATTGGTAAGATAGGCCATGGAGATTATCCTACTGGTAATTTATTAATTCTCAATCACACCAAGTTTATGCAAGTGAAGTGGGTAAAGTATGTAGCTAACAGCTAATTTCTACAGACATCTGTGTCACTAATAATAAATGTCATTAAAGCTTCAAATTCCTTAGAAAGTTGTCCCAAGCAAGCAGAAAGACATGGTTGATAAAAAACCACATCATCTAATACATCAGTTTTGTCTCGCAGCAATACCAGCTGCATTTACACCACTCACAGCACAAAAAAAAAAGTGTAATTCAAGTCATCTGTAAGTCACCTCATCAAACTTTTACTTAGAGGAGATGTAATTTCAATGCTAGATTAGGCTGCTCAGGGCCTCATGCAGCAGTTTTCAGTATCTCCAAGAACAAAGATGTGACATCATCCTGGGGCAGTCTGTTTCAGTGTTTCCTCAACCCCATGGCAGAAACATTTACCCTAGTAGCTAACCAAAATTTCCATGTTTAAACTTGTGCCCATTGCTTTTTTCCGTATTATTGTGCACCTTGAGGAAGGGTCTGGTTCCATCTTCTCCATACCTTTCCAACAGGAAGTTGAAGATACAAGGTATCTTCTTACTTCTCTTTCTCAGGTTGAACAAACCCCTGTTCTCTCAGCCTTTCCTCAGAAGTCTGCCCCAGTTCAATAATCATTGTGGTGATCCTCTCCAGCGTGCCTTGCCTTTTTTTGGCTCCCAACCCGAGCCTAGATGCAGTCTTGCAAGTGCCACATACAGTGGAATAACTGCTCTTCTTGACCTGCCGGCTGCACTCTTGCTGACACAGCCCAGGCACATAGTTGGCCTTCTCAGGCATAAGAATTTAATGCAACTCACTGTTGCCAAGAATCCCCAGGTCTGTTTCTCAAAAAATGCTTTCTAGTCAGTCAGTGCCCAGGCTGCACTGTTGCTAACATTTTTCTAGGCCATGTGCAAGAAGTCTGTAAAGTGCCTTTGCTGAACTTCCCAATGTTTCCGTTGGCCTACCTCTCCAGGCTGCCAAGGCACCTCTAATGGCAGCCCTATCCTCCAGCTTCTCAACTTTTCCTTCCAGTTCTGTGTCATTCATAACCTTATGGAGGATATAACCCATGCCACTGTACTGTGCATTGACAAAGGCCTTAAACAGCATTAGGCAACAGTACTTGCCTCAACAAATGCTACTAGCAGCTGACCAGAGGTCAAATTCTGCACCTACTTCCATTTTCCATGTCCTCAGGCCCTTACACAGAATGGCTCTGAGCGGCACTCACCACCTGGGTCTACTGTTCTCAATAATTCCCTCTGGTTTTGCTTCCATTTCTGACCTCAAACCATTCCCAGTTCTCATAAGCTCAGTTTTTTTTTTCTTTTTGTTTTACCTCTCCAATTGATATCCCACAACTATAGCCACAGTTCTTTGTACATCTTCTGCTTCTACAACAACCTTTCTGAAGAAATTAGGAGAAAAACACAGAGACACAGTAAAGATCATGATTTACTCAACACAAAAGCACAATGTGAATTTTTAAGCAGCAAAGTGTTGCTTGCCAAGCAGGTCCCAGTTCCTTTCCTAGCAATGTTCTAAGTCTATTGGCTGCTTTGGGCATTGGTGAGCACTCAAATAACATTTTCACTGATCTATCCACATGGACACCACAATTTCTTTTTGACTTGTAATCAGTCACTCATAACTGTCGGAGCATTAATTGTTTCTTAAGTTCTCCCTCCTATATTCAGGATTTTCCACATAACTAGGATGCATTTGTCATCTCACTGCCTTTTCCTGCATAATCTTTCTATAACGCGTTAAGTTCTGACTATTAATGTAACATACAATTTATCTGAATTCTCTTCTAGTAGTAGTGTTAGGTCCCCACAAGAGGAAAGTGAAACAGCCTTACCTTGTTTTGAAGCTTTTTTCACCCTGTTCATCTACTGATCTACCAAGTAGGTCTAATTTTGACCAATCTGTTGTAAAGCCTCATAGGTTTCTCAATTTGTCATTACTATGGTCATTTCTAGCAAACTGCTCTCCAAGGTATCTTCTGAGGTGGCTGACTTTTAAGCTTAGTTTGTTGGGCTTTATGCTTTGTTCTTTCTCTCTAAAATTTAACAACTCAATACTCTATGTAATCATGCAAGGTTTTATAAATCCTGTTTTGACAGTGATAAACATTTATTCTAGAACACCAGCACTACTGCTAGAAAACAGTCACTACGGCATCTACAAGCATTAAATCTTTTGGCCATTCTTTTTCTTTTAGCTAACATACTCATTTTAGTTATTTGTGGGATTCTCTCCCCTACAAACATCCATCTTAACACAAACATGAAGTCTGAATATCCTCTAAGCTCTTACTGTGTCACATACGAAGGCAGATATCTTTAATCGTTACACTTCTGTCCCATATTGTAACAGCGTTTCAGTCCATCTCATCATCTTTACTTTTAGATGGCTAGATCTCTCAAGGGAAAAAATATGCTACAACTTTCTGAAAGAAAACTACCTAGCAAGCAATAGTGGAAGAGTTAGGCTTTACCTGACTGAAACTAGTTAATGTATTAGCTTGATGTTTAAAAATTAAGTACAGTGCAAGACAATGCATTAAAACTAGCATGCTGTTTAACTTACCTCCTTGCTTATAAACTGTTAATTCTCGTACAGTTTCCAAGAACTGCCAAAACTTCTCATTACCATCTTCTGCAATAAATTCACTGTTTAAAAATAAAAATGAATTGTACATAGGTTGACTTTGTCCAAAGATGTACCACAGTAAAATTCTTCAGTTGTTAAAAATAATATACCCAGTGACAACAAAGTGTTAAGCATTCAATGGCCATCTAAGATCTCTGTAGCATAAAACACTGAACAGTGGTACATTTTGGTTAAAAGAAATTTTAAGTACAACATACTACCAATTTGAACTCAACGATCAGAGCTGTAAAACAAGCAGATTGTTCTCTGATACAGAAATAAACACAATTTTTCACTTTATTTTTCCCATGGATATTTCAATATACAGTTCTAAATAAAATCAATTCAGCACACAAATTTTATTTAATAGTGGCTAAATATACAAATAAGAACACACACTCTGTCAGTTTATATTTTTTAATTAAATTACAGGTCTTCATCGATGACAATAGCTACTTTGCTATGCATAGGAGGCCCCCAATCCCTGGAACACCTTCATAGAAGGTTAATCCTTACAACACATAAAACAAGATTTGATTTATTCCATTTTGCGGTAACAGTCCTTTAGTTTTGCTTTTTTTCTTATGGGAACATCAGTTGCTTCTCCCCCCCCC
>NW_010432410.1:0-817 GCF_000710305.1 Buceros rhinoceros silvestris | reverse complement strand
CCCCCCCCCCCCCACTTATGTCTGTCAAAAAAAAAAAATCTCCTTGCTAGTATGAGTGTATTGTTTCCTAATCTCTGCTTTGGAAGCTTGCCACTCCTTTGATTACAGAAGCTGGCAGTTTGCCCTTTTGTGGGAGTTCTCCAAACAGCAGCAAGTAAGTTTAAAAACAAAACAGAAAAATTTTAAATCAAACCTTCAGGGGAGCCACAGACACATAATACTGGAAAATTTTCACTTCCTGCTTTGAAAGTATGATTACAAATTAACAATACCTTTTTAAAAAATACATTAACTACTACTATAGCACCACATCTTCACTTACAACTTTACACGTAATTATCCCATTCAGGAGCGAAAGTAAACCAACTGGAGTGACAGGAAGAGACACCGTTACTCAGCGGAAGGCAGTGGTTACGCTGATGCGCCCACTGCATCTCCTCAACCTAACTGCAAAACGTCTGGGGAGGTTAAAACCACATCAATTTAAATAGCATAGTTAAAATCTGGGAAAGCCTGTCAGCGTATCCGTAACATTTTACAACCGGAGAAAAGTTAAGCCTTGTACCAAAGGAGTATTTTAAGAAGAGAGGGGAGAAGGGCAGCCATCCCTTTCTGACAGGCCACCTTCCCTCTCAGCCCGCGGAGGTAAGAAAAGCGGCCCTTCCCTTCTCCTGCCCCCTCAGCGAGGCGCCCCCGACCCCTAAGAGACAGCCGGGGGAGGTACCGTCGCTGCTCCCCCCGCCCCGGCCTAACGGCCCGGCACTCGAAGACGAGGGCAGCAGGGAGAGGAGGAGGAGGCTGCACGCACCTCGCCTCC
>NW_010432409.1:4354-6439 GCF_000710305.1 Buceros rhinoceros silvestris | reverse complement strand
TAAAATTTAATAATAATTGTAATGAAAAGGAGTAGAACAAAAAGAGAGAGAAATAAAATCCAAGAAAAACAAGTGATGCATAATGCAGATGCTCAGCACCTGATGACCGATACTGAGCAGTGATCCATGCCTCTCAGCCAACTCCACTTGCATTATATACTGAGCCGATGTGCTATGGTGTGGAATATCCCTTTGGCTAGTTTGGGTCTGGTGTCCTGACCAGCTTCTGGTGCATCTGCGCACTGCAGAGCATGGGCAAGTGAAAAATCCTTAACTTTGGAAAAGTGCTAAGCAGCAGCAGCTAAAACAGCAGTGTGTTGTCAGTGTTCTCACACTAAATCCAAAGCACAGCACTGTGCCAGCTGCTAGGAAGAGAACTGACTCTATCCCAGCTGAAACCAGGTCAGTTTCTAAAATAGTCAAGTTTTGGGACATTTAATTTCAGAAATGAAAAGTATTTGCCCTTTACCTGTGGATGTGAAAGCCAGTTTTTAATTGAAGTCTGTCATAGTTCAACCCCAGCCAGCAGTTAAGCCTTACACAGCTGCGCTCTCACTGCCCCCGTGATGCAGGATGGGGGAGAGAATCAGAAAAGTAAAAGTGAGCAGACTTGTGTGGTGATAAAGACAATTTAGTATGTGAAGCAAAAGCTACACATGCCAGCAAAGCAAAACAAGGAATTCATTCAGCACTTCCCATCAGCAGGCAGGTGCTCAGCCATCCCCCAGAGAGCAGGGCTCCATCACACGTAACAGTTCCTTGGGAAGACAAACACCTTCCCTTGAGTATCCCCGTCTTCCTTTTTCTTCCCCCAGCTTTATATGCTGGGTGTGATGTTGTATGGTATGGCATACCCCTGTCATTAGTTGGGATCACCTGTCACAGCTTCTTGAGTACCTCCAGCCTAATTGCGGTTGGGGTGGGGCCGAGAAGGCCTTGGTGGTGTGTAATCGCTGCTTAGCAATAACTGAAACCTGTCTGTATTATCAACAGTCACAGCAGAGTGAGAACCCTTGAATGTTACACATTTCCTTGCTAGTATATTTGGCAGGGTATGCGTTTCATTTCTCTAGCTCCTCACAGAGCACTACAGATATGAAGACATGCACAAATAGTGATGATCAAACTTCTGAGGTCTGAATTTAGTTAGGAAAAAGAAATACTCTATAACTTTTTCTTAGATATCTATTGGTCAAGTTTCATTCTGTTCAGCATTGTTGTCTACCAGTAGTATGATAGAGGAGACTAATTCTAGAATGATGTTGGACTAATACAGTTCTGTGCCTTTGAAAGATGATGAAGTCTGTAGAAGAGGTAATGAAAAGTACTTTCCTTTGTGCATTCGTTAGAATTTGTCCATGTCTAGAGAGTTCACTGATCACCTTCTATGAAAGTTTTCTCAAAAAATAAGTAATACCTGAGGGATTTCATGTTAAGTCACACATAATGTTGAAAAACAAGTTCCAGAATTGTCAGATTCTGTAAAGTATCTAGTAATAAAGATTGTAAGAAAGTAATCGATTTGCATGCGATTAAGCGTTTCCCTCTCTTTGTTAGATGCAGAATCCTGACACGTTATCAGCTATGTCAAACCCTAGAGCAATGCAGGCTTTGCTACAGATTCAGCAGGGCTTGCAGACACTAGCAACAGAAGCACCTGGGCTTATACCAGGGTAAGAATCCGTCTTACAAATTCAGACAGGAACTTTTCTCTTGTGTTGTTTGTTCTTTTTACATGTAGACATTTATCCAGTTTTTTCTTGAGGACAACTCTTCCTGCCTTTTTGAGTTTAAATAAACTTGTTTTAAAGTCTGTTATATTTTGCCTGCCATGCACTTGTGAACAGTGATGACTGGTCTGTGTCTTAGTACTTTACTTAAATTGTCATCCCCTTTGATGGGATTTTTACTCAGTAGTTCAGTAAAGAGATAGAAGATTGTATTTATTTTTCAAGTGGTGTATTTCTTTTTCTGTCATTTATACAGATTTAATCCTGGTTTAGGTGGATTGGGAAGCACTGGTGCTCCTACAGGGTCCACTGTACCTAGTTCTGTTCCCACTGAAAATACAAGTCCAGCATCAGG
>NW_010432409.1:0-4213 GCF_000710305.1 Buceros rhinoceros silvestris | reverse complement strand
GCAGTTTGTCCAGCAAATGTTGCAGGCACTTGCTGGTGCAAATGCTCAGGTAAAATCCATCACACCATTCTAGATCTTTTAAAATTCTTACTTTATGTTTTCATTGTAAACCACTAGAAAGGAGAATAATAGTTGAGGGGAGAGCTCACTGGATGCTTCTGGTTAAAGGAGAGAGGAGAGGCTTAAAAATGATATGGCAGCTGTGCAAGTTAATGCTGGGAGAACATCAAATTTGAGTTAAAGTCCTGTGAACAGTTGATTTTTTTTATACATTCATCTTCATACCCTTGAATTTCTGAAAGCTAGCACCTTTGCTAGTAGTTGTAGGATGGTGGGCAAGACTGGCTTTAAAGCAGACGTGCTGTTAACTCTCAAGAGTGCAGTGTGGAACAGCACCCTTACGGTGTGGCATGCATCTGGGGTAATGGCAGACTGCTGCTGAAGGGACAGTCCAGCTTTCTCCCTCTTGCCGCAGGGTGAGTTAGTTCAGCTTGCTGATCTGACTGACTTTTTTCTCTTTCTAACCACAAGAAAGCGTTGGTGAGTATCACTGTAGGAAACCATATTCTCAAACGCTTTCACTTATGCTCTCAAATCTTAACACAGTACTGAGTCAACAGTCTGCTTAGTTTTGCCTGGGTGAAGCAGGTGGGGACCAGTTCTTCAGTTTCAGGTGACGTCTTTACGCTGTATTGGTTTGGAAGCAAATGCAGATTTTAAATGCTGGTATTAATGTCCTGATACATGGAATGGTTGAATTAGAACAACAGGACAATGAGCAGTAGCTGCACGTGGTTTGTGATGGTATCTAAATCTGCTCATTTATTTCAAAAAGTGACTTCTCAGTATTACTCCAGCATATTATTTTCCTATAATTGTTCCGATTCAAAAAAGCCTCTGAACTGAAGATGATACCACTGAAATCATTCAGAATTTTGCCATGAGTGTGAGCATGATAAAACACAGCTGTCAGTTTGCCTTAGACTGAAGCTTTCTAATAATTAGAATTTTGGTAGTTTTAGTCAACAAATATTTGGAGCATTAAAAAAGAGGTGATTAGGTCAAGGAGAAAAAAAAAAAACTGTGATGTCTACCATGGCCAACAGTGACATCAACTTAATCATTGCTGTTCCACATTCTTAGGTTGCACTATTTCATTTTTAAAAAACAGCTGTTTGCATAGCTTTAAAAAAATGTTCATGGGACTTAAATTTACCCAATTTAATTTTATGCTTTTTAATCAAACAAGCAGCTTTTCATGTAGTTCATGAATGTCATATAAATGTAAATAAACTTAAATTTTGAAGCTGCTCTGACTTGTTGAAAAAATTAATCCAATTGTGGACGGAGTGTATGTTGTGCTCTAATTTTAGGATCTTGAAAAAGACATAGTCAGAAATTAGTAAAGACAGAGTGGTGCAGAACCAACTGTGTTTAAATCCTGTGCTTTGCTAAAGGAGTGGTGTAAACGCTTTTATAGCTTGAAATTTTGTTCTTAGCAGTTACAAAATCCAGAAGTCCGATTTCAGCAACAACTGGAGCAGCTGAGTGCAATGGGCTTTCTGAACCGCGAAGCAAACTTACAAGCGCTAATAGCAACAGGGGGAGACATCAATGCAGCTATTGAAAGGCTGCTTGGCTCTCAGCCTTCATAGCAGTGTTTCTTTAACTTGAAAAATGTAATTTATTTTTGATAACAGCTCTTAAATCTTTAAAATATTTGCTTTATTTCATTCTGACTCTTGGGATTGTCTTGTTACAACTAAAATCGGTCTGATGCATTTTAAGATGGAGTGCAGTAGTTTTCTTCAAACAGTGGGAATCAATGCATTTTCACTCTTGCATGCATCACACTTATTTTGTTCTGCATTATTTGTGATTTTTTTCAAACAATATCAGCTTTCACACTTGGGTGAACAGGTTTTGTCTGACCTACAGCTGTCCAATTTATTTACTACTTAAACATTCGCTTTCAGTAGTAATTTATGTAGAATACAAATTAAAAAGGAAACAAATTTATTCAAGCTACAATTTGTGGGTACCAATACTGCTTATTGTGATTTTGGCATATATTCTTTTTTGCTAGCAAAATGCTGTAAGATTTATACAACTTGAGTAATCTACCATTTTTTGCTTTAATTTCTATAAAGTATAAACACAATATGTACAATGGAGACAGCTCATTTCTGGGGATTTACACACTGCAATAGAATGAGATTATAAATAATGCAAAAAAAGTCAGAAAAAAAAGTCATAAGATTTGTTTTTGGTGTAGAATCTTGCAGCATCTTTGGTAACCATCTCAGCAAAAATGCTTAAGCAAGTTCAGTTAAAATATACTAGAATTACTGTTCTGGTTATCTCTTTACATCAAACTGTACAGAAACTTGCATCGTTACATTGTCTCAATATTCACAAATATTAACTGTAAATTACCTTTATCATAGTGCAAATTAAATGGGCACTGCCTTGTGCTCTGGAACTGCTTCTAAGGCTTTTTGGCTTCTTCCATTAAGATTCTAACATGTATTCTGATTTGTAATTGGAAACATTACTTCCATTCATGGTCACGTGATACTTTAATTACTTCTAACCACCATGTAAAAAATACTGTATATCTTTTGAGTTTTTATTGGTAGTTACTTCTCTTGTGCACAGGTAATAAATGAATTAAAAAATCTTTAAGCATCTTGTCTCCGTGTGTACGCAGTTCATGATTACCTAGAACTCAAGACGACTGACCAGCTTAACATTGGGCATTTGAGTGTAAGCACTGGGAATGTTCTCCGGCTCCCTCGGCCAAGATTAGTAAACAACTCCTGGAGTGTGAGGTGGAGGAACGAGAGTAAGAGGTGCACGATGTCAAAGACTAGCTTCAGTAAAGGGGGGGTTGCAGAATGAAAGACGCCGCGGTGTGTGTTACTGACAGCATCTGCTTTTTTATTGGTCTTCTGCGTCACTGAATTCCTGTATTGCTTTTGAACACTTGAACGCTCTGTTCCTTTTGATGGTACAATGCTTTTTTTGTAAAAAAAAACATTGCTTGCAAATTGGTCTTCTGCGTCACTGAATTCCTGTATTGCTTTTGAACACTTGAACGCTCTGTTCCTTTTGATGGTACAATGCTTTTTTTGTAAAAAAAAAAAACATTGCTTGCAAATGATTTAAAATTACCCATGTTATCGCAAAGTTGTTAATCAGATTGAAGCAAAATTATTGTGATATATAAAGGAGAAAGTTGAGCACACTCAGCATATAGTGAATTTTTAAAACCTTTGGCAAAACCACGTATGCAGTTTTGTTGAAAAAAAACATTGCTTGCAAATTATTTAAAATTACCCATGTTATCGCAAAGTTGTTAATCAGATTGAAGCAAAATTATTGTGATATATAAAGGAGAAAGTTGAGCACACTCAGCATATAGTGAATTTTTAAAACCTTTGGCAAAACCACGTATGCAGTAACTGCATTGTGTTCTTATCACAGCAGAGGAGATTCACTCACTTTCCAGTAATCTTTCTTCTTCCTTTGCCAGTAAGTAAATTGATCAGATATTGCTTATGTGTGGTACTGAGAATAGTCCAAGAAAATCTCTTAGCTGGCAGCTTCTGCCATAGAATCAAAGTCTCAGATGCAGCAGCATGGAGTGTTAAATAAACAGAAATAAATTTAAAATTGAATTGATTGGTAAGATGAACTAAATGTTTTCAGAATGTTTTATACCTACAGTGTGGTTCAAAATTATCATTACTTTTATTCCCTAGCCAGTGACCAGATCTATCATCATACCTTCCCAGTGACCTCTGTTGGGTGGGCAGCTTTCATTGCACCGAGTACAAGGCTGTGATAGGTAGCACGTAGTCTCTGTGGAATAATCACTACCTTTTTACAGTTATTTTCACAAAGTTCCTTAATTTGACTTCACCGTGTAGTGCGCCTTACTGGGACCTTCCTTGAAAAATAAAGAAAGATCCCTTACCATTCCCATAACATCTGAAGAGGTTACTGTGAAATGAAAGGGCAAGGGAGACGTGGGGAGGGCAGTAATTTTTACCAAGCTTTACCAAGACACTAAAACAGTGAATCTAGCTGGCATGAACACTTTCTTGAGACAATGTGTAAGTGTTCCGGTTGCACGTTACAAAGAGATGCTACGTTTGAAGTAAAATTTTGTTGCAACTCAACAAGAGATGGAGTTTGACCTAAATTGTAC
>NW_010432408.1:0-23155 GCF_000710305.1 Buceros rhinoceros silvestris | reverse complement strand
CCACTAAGCAGGTCACTTTGTCATAGAAGGATCAGCAAATAAGATAGGGAAGAAATTAATGAGATAATGGCAAAAAAATTCTCAAGTATATCCAAGTACAAAACTGCTGGAGAAAAAAATCAGTAGGTTCACTTGATCAAGTGGAAATACAAAGAGCAACTAAGGAAGATATGGAGACTGATGAAAAGCTACTGGGTTTGATTGTACCCACTGGACAAATAAAGACACATAGAAGAACATTTCTCTTTACTGAAACGAAATGAAACAGAGGTACTAAAAGAAAAGCTCTGAGGATGTATTGATAATTAAGGTGAGATCAATCACCAAATCCTCATGCAACACATGCAAGATTTGTGAGTTTCGTAGTATGGAGCTTCTGAACCTCTATTAAAAAAATTCCATGTCAGTCTTCAACACCTAACTAGGGTAACTTCTGCAAACCTCTTGGAGTCTTACTCTTTAGCACAACACTGTCCAGCTTGCCTACCTTGGCCTTGCATGGCAGCGCTATTTAGGAGGAATGCACATCCCCTGCATTCACACTGTGCCTGCATCTGCCTCTCTTTTGATCATCTTAATGAACGAGTGCTTAGAAAGGAGTGCTGGACAGGAGAGGCACCACACTGACAAAATCAATTCAGACTGCCCAAAGGCTTCTGTTATAGTCTTCCACATTAATTTATTATTTAAAAAATGAAACTAGGCAGAAAGTACTTTTATATGGAAGAGGCTACTTACTGTTACGGATCAAACCCCAATTAAGGAACTGGACAGGCAGAATAAATGGGTGAGTTTTCATCCTGGCAAAGGCCAAGTGACTATTCAATTTATGTAACAGACTGTTTAATGTATTTATTAGTAATCTGAAAAAGTCATGAGCAGAGGAAGTCTGCTGATGAAGCGAGTTATGAAGCACAGGCTGGCAACTTTAGCTTTATTACAAAGTTTATCACTTTGAAAGGAGGCTGATGCCATACTTAAAATCACCTGCACAACCTTAGTATTACATTCCTCTGTGGTGAAAGATACATGCTTCTATGTGTATGAACTAGGGAAAGCTATTTACCCACCTAATTAAGGAATGTATCATAGGGTATATGAACCTGGCAACTAGAACTTTGCTATTTCCTAACATTCAAAGGCTTGACTTCGAAGCTCATTAAAATTTCTTTCCACATGAGGTTCTGTCATTCCTTTGTCTTTTGGTTTTCTATTTCTAAAAAAAAAATAATAAAAAACCCCGACAAACTAGGGCCCCACACAACTATTCTAAATCATCAAAGCAGAGTTGGAAATTTAAATATTCAGCAATTTTAACAGAGGTTGTTACTGATGAAAAACCATGACAAAGAATTGGCTGGACAGCTGTCTGTCATGCAGTGGTCTCATTCGACTAGGATTTCCCCCATTCTGCCCTTCATTTGTCAGCACAGCTACTGCACAGCTACTGCAACAGTTTTCTGGATTTCCCAGTGCCCTGCATGCTGCACCAGTGGTGGCAGGACCTCACCACAGTCCGGACTTTGGCAGCTAACGCTTCTAAGTAAAAGTAAACAGGCCACTGCAGGTTGGCCAGATTTAGAGAGACTCCTTATGCAATACAGAAAAGGCACTTCTGTATCCCATGGGGGTGACCCTACTAGATATCAAAAATCTGATGAATTATGGATGAAAAAGCTTTTCAGAGAAAATATTGTAAATCACTCTGAAGGAAAGCACAAGGTATCCTGAGTAAATCAGTACCAGTATCCTTTTGACAATGCAGGGCAAATCACAGATTGATCAGGTGATCCATATCTCATTTCTCATAACAAAAGAGTAAGAAGTGATTGAATTACGCTGATTGAAGGAGAATCAAATCTGATAAATACTTCATCACAAAACACCATAGACTGGAGCTCATTGACACTGCCCTGGTGTGCAAGAGAAATAGGGACTGAATACACAGGTGTGTAATAAAAATATCTAGAAGACTAACAATTTCTTTTTAAGATGAAACAGTAAAAAATTAAAAAATCACTTGTCTACATGGATCAGAGATTCAAGGAACATGAAAATTCCTACCTTCTTATTAAAGATCCTCCATAGGAAGGCATCATGAAAGAGCATGCTTTGCCATATGCACAGCAGACCACTCCAAATGATTTCTTTTTCTTCCTATCTCCCCACACCACTTTAATGATTTATTAAAAATAAATATTTTATTAATTAATCATGCACAACCGTGGGAATTACTCAATTAGAGTCTACAAACCACTTAGGTATGAGTTCCTGGGCAACTATGCAGATCGCAATCCCAAAGCGAAGCCTGTATCAAACAAAAAATTGTCTGTCTGGAATCGGGAGCGATACACACCCAGCTGCCCTCTACCCAGACTCAACTGCCACCAGCAAAATGCATGAACTCCCGCCTGCTACGAGCAAACCTACCAGCCAAAATAAGGAAGGAAGGCTGTCAAAGACTTCATGAACTCTACTGAATGCTTCACTCCTCTGAAACCTGCCCAGATGGTGCAAGGTTTAGCTCCTCTGTTCGTTATAAAATTCAGTCTATTCATTGCATGAATTTTTAAATGAAATTTCTTTTACAGAAATTCTTCAGGTAGTAATAAACACAGAATGAAGTATTCTGCATTCTGAAGTATTAAGAAATGTGGTTGAATTACTTCCCTGGGTGTGACAGAGAGGACTATTACCTTTTAGTACCAACTACCAACACGTTAATACCAGTTATTGCACCTCTAATCTAGAAGGCATTTGCAATAAAGCTGCCCAATGTTTCTGGTGTATTACTCCGCCCCCCACAAAAATCAGTATCCTTACCAATAAGGCTCCTTTCTCTGCAGGGGAAATCACTACTCTGCTATCAGAGGTGCTCTGCCTCACTTCAGAAGTGCCATCTCCTCTAATAACCCCTTTCTCCATTCCCCTTTACTGCTGACCACAACATTCAGTTGCCCCTTGGTTTTGTTTCGTACAGGCTTATAAAGATTATTTTCTTCCTCCGATACATTTCCCCCTTTCCCCTTCTTTCTCCAAACTTTAGCACCATTTCTCCTGATTCCCTGAATTTAAAGAGGGAGAGCATACTTTTCTTGGAGCTGCCAGCAGGGGAGTGGGAATGCATTGGGATCATGGCAGCTTAGATGATGCTAGGAAGCAGTGGGCAGGCAGCAAGCAGATTAGAAACCTAAAAACCTTCTGAGGTGCCTCTGCTCCACACATAACATTTTCTTCACAGCACCAGGTCTGAGGTTGAGAAGTACCATTCCAGCTTCTCCTGAGCAGACATGGTCTCCACAGCAAGAAACCTCATGCATCTACTAAAAACACATGGGGCAGTAGCTAGGCTCCCTTCTTCCCAGCCAGGCACTTGGGCTACGGTTGCATCACTAGCACTCCAGGAAGTCCCATGCAGCCAGACCCACCTGCTTGCCTGTGCGTTGGCTGAGGAGGAGGACCAGGAAGCGTGACCATCTTAGGGACATGCTTCTACAGATTTTTTGTTCCAGTATAACCATTTTTCAAGCTCTTCGTATGCTGTCAGTATTCCTAGTCTCTTCTTTTCCAGCTTTTTAGACTTCATATAAAACTATTAAGCTATTTTGTGACACACTATAAAATGAAGCTACAGTCTGGACGATGAGCAACTTGCAAAAATATATCTTTCCTATAAACCATGGGAAAAAAATAGCTGAATTCTTCATAAAAATTGCTGTATCATTATTACAGAGAGCATCTTTTCATTTACTGTCCTGAATTATGAATTTTATTATGTAGGACACAAGTGAAAGAGCAATTATGATTAAATGCTAACTGCATAAGACAAAAAATTAGTTACTTCCAGTCCCTGGCTGATAACTACTGATTAACTGGTATCAGGATGACCTGCTCTGTCTCTTCTTTCAACTATTTCTTAGAAGATTTATGTAGCATAAATTATTAAGTTATTAATTAACAAATGTACAGTAAAGGAGTTTTTTTTTTTTCTTTTTGCAATATGCCTCCAAGACATCATTTTTTACTGCAAGCAATTTCTGCATGTCCTTTTGGACTATACTTTAACCTTGTCAAAAAAAAAAAACCTGCTAAAAAATTAGTGCAACATGGTTCAGTATATTCTGATTTTCCAAGCAGAAGATCCTCATGGCAGTATTATAAGCTATCTGCATAGACAATAAGCCAGTTTAGGCAAAACAGTTAACCACAATTAATTCTAGATATTACAGTAAAAAAAATTCACACTGTTGGTTTTAAACATTGGAAACTTAATTCAGGTCTGATTTAAGGTAAGGCCAAGGAAAAAGCTTATGTTCTTAGACTGACATAGCTGGGAAGAACAAGGACTGGAGTTAATCTCAAGGATGAAGAAAGACTTTGATATCTCAAAATGTGGCTTTTTAAAAAATATATGTGATAAACATAACAAAATATTGTAAGTCAGTACCTTTTCCTGAACACCCAGTCTTACCCACATCTTCAGACCATCGGAGAGAGAAACTTATCAATCAGCATACCGGAATGCAATTTCAGTTATTTCATGGAAATCCTATGCATTTTAAACAGGACTTTAATCCCCCGGAGTAGCAACTGACAGCACATCAACTTTACTGGGAAGCCAACCCTGAATACTGACATGCAAATATGAGTGAAAGATAGAAAAGAGAATGAACGGAACTTTCGCAGGAACACGAAACTGAGTCTGTCTGGGAACAGTATCACTGAAGATGAGAACACAGAAAAGGGCATGAGAACATGAGAAAAGGGCAAAGTGGCAGAGCACGTATTCCTCAACAGATCATGGAAAACGTACATTTTAACACACACCCCTGCTGTTGAGTTTTACACCAGCTAGGAAACCCAACAACAAAGTATTTCATATCTTATTTTACAACCTGGTTTCTTAAGAAAAGGGCAATTTAGGAGTGGTCAAAGTTACTCCATTTACTCAGCTACTACAGATCTGAGCTCTGGATCTACCTGTCTCAAGCAATGCACAGTCCCAGGGGTCAACTCTTTTTGGGGGGAATTCAACTTCTTTTGGATGCTAGGCTGTAACCTTAACATTCCTCTGCTACATTTTTTGTGCAGACTAGTGACAATGGGCTTACTTTGCAAGTACCTACAATTCTACATGTTTTTGTCTAATATTTTTAATTTGAATATTTAAAATATTTCTTTAACTTTTCACATCTGGCAGTTAACACTGGAAGATGATTTAACTGTGAATGATTTAAAACGCACAGAAAACAAATTGATTCCAGTTTTATTTTATATGCATACACTTACTTTCCTGAACCAGTAAAAGAACATCTATCAGACAGCAACTAATACAAATACTCTAAGTTTTAATTGTTCCTTCAGAGAAATCTTTTATCTGTTTAAAAATTAAATATGCCATTCCTTTCTTTGGAGCTACTTTCAACACCACCTTGTTATTATAGCAGAGAATATTTATTACAAGACAGCAAACAGGCACTTCATTCAGGTATAAATCACTCAAAGCTAAGATGGAATGTAATTGTTGTATTTGACATTTGAAAACTAAAAGAAAGGAAAAGAGTATTGCTTTCCTTAGGAGCAGAATGCAGAAAGGATTGTTAGACAAGCTACCAGTAAATAAATAACAGATTATCTAAAACAAGGGTAGAGAAAGCAGCTCCTTAGAATTAACATTTCCTCCACTCTACTTCTTCACCCAACTCATACTTTCTCACTGCTAGTATCATTCCATAACTTCTGTATTTCCGTCTCTACAGGTCCCCTTGATAATTAAACTTCTGGATCACGCTTTGTCAAAAAAAAAAAAAATCAAACCTTCTCTCTCTGTTGACAGAGTTGCCATTTTAGAGCTTCAGAAAACCACTCAGGGTTTTTTGTTTGGCTTTGTTGTTGTTGAGTTTTGTTCATTTGTTTGTTTTTGTCAAGTCTTTTAAAGTCTATTTATGTTCCTGGAGCTATTACATCAGAAGAATTAACTTTAAATTATCACTACCTTCTTGCCCTTTTGTCATATCCATCTCTGTTTTCCCTTCAGAAAAATCTTCTATTCACTTTATGTCTTATAAGAAATTCAGACAAATTCAAATTTAGTGAATTAAAGGTATAAGTTAGGTTGAGCAGTAATAGAGATACATCTTCTGCATTAAACACGAGTACATTAATTAGACTGCACTGTTTAAATACTTCGTTAAAAAACTGCAACAGAGATGAGACGCTGTAAAAGTCTACATCCATGTTCTGGATTTCTGGATTGTTTAAAAAAATCTTTCTGTATGCGACTTTAATTTAAAAAGAATCACTGGTTTCATAAAACAGCTTTCAGCAACAAATACAAACATTTGGACCAAGTGCTACATAAAATCCTTTGGGAAATGAATGATCCTCAGCCTATACAATAAAAAGCAAGAATACAAACTATAATTTCTGTATTAGTTCCTTCCTGCACTAGTCCAGGTTCATTCCTCTTCCTCAGACTTTCTAATAAACTTGTCAGCAATGTAAGATTTTAAGTAATTGGTACAGGCTGTGCCATGCTTCAAATGCATGGGACCAATTAATTTTTACTTAAGTGAATATGTTTTACAAGTGTAAAACTCCGTACACTCCTCTTGCCACAGACTGGATATCCGTGGATATACGGCCTTTTGCTGATACGACTTCTCTCAAATCTCAAAAATTTCCCAGACAAATAACATCAAAGAATCATTGTTTTATCTCAGAAAAAGGCAGGATATAATCTTCAGAAGACTCCTGGAAATTCCTCAAATAATGCATGTCTCTGAATATTACAAAGAATATTACAAAAGCTGGTTAATACTATAAAGTTGCTGAGGGAACTCACTAGGGAAGACTCCCAGCTAGACCTGTTGTTTACAAACAGAGAAAGACCTGTGGGTGATGTGAAGGTTGGAGGCTGTTTTGGACACAGAGGTCCTGCATTTGGGTTACAACAACCCCCTGCAACACTACAGGTTTGGGGAAGAGTGGCTGGAAAGCTGCACAGCAGAAAAAGGACCTGGGGGTGTTGGTCAACAGCCAGATGAAGAAGATCCAGCAGTGTGTCCAGGTGGCCAACAGCATCCTGGCTTGTATCAGCACTAGTGCGGTCAGCAGGAGTACGGAAGAGTTTTTCCCCCTGTACTTGGAACTGGTGAGGCCACTCCTTGAGTGGCCAGTGTTGTCCAGTGTTGGGCTCCTCACTCCAAGAAGGCCACTGATGGTCTCGAGCATGTACAGAGAAGAGCAGTGAAGCTGGTGAAGGGTCTAGATCACAATTCCTGTGAGGAGCAGCTGAGGGAACTGAAGTTGTTTAGCCTGGAGAAAAGGAGGCTGAGGGGAGACCTTATCTCTCTGTACCACAACCTGAAAGGAGGTTGTAGTGAAGCGGCTGGATATGGGGAAAAATGTCTTTACAGAAAGGGTTGTCAAGCACTGGAACAGGCTGCCCTGGGAGGTGGTGAGGTCACCAACCTTGGAGGTTTTTAAAAGATGTCATAAATACAGTGCTTAGGGACATGGTTTAGTGGTGACCTGGTAGGGCAGGGTTAACGGTTGGACTTGATAAGCTTGAAGGTCTCTTCCAACCTAAACGATGCTGTGATTCTGTGAAAGAAACAACCAGCATGTAGTACATGGAAAAAAATTTTAAGCTTCCTCTTTTTTTCTAACGTAAAAGAGAAACTAACATAAAAAACAGAGAAAGTCTCACTCTTTCTGCAGAATCCATTCATCATATCCTATTATAAGGTTGAGAAAAAATGACCAGGTTTTATTATCTAGTTTTAATGACATAATTCACATAACTGAAGCTTAATACTTCTGCTGTTAACACAAGATGTATTTATGACCTATCTCGGCTGGAAGACGAGTGTTTGCACCGTGTCTTAAAACCGAAACATTTTTCTAGCTTATCCTGATAACAATTCGTCTTCGAAAACAGAATTTTGTCAACACGTAAGTAATGAGTGAAGACTTTTATCAAAGTGAATATTGTTCTGAAACTCAGAACAAACATCTTGCTCAGTGAGGCCTGACTGTCATTTCTGTTGCTGTTTTTGAATTACAGCAGAACAAAAAACAGCAAGTCATGTATCAGAACTGTGCACAGATCATTATAATCACAGATTGAGAAGTCAGAAGTGTTATTAATATATTGGTTTGGAAGTGTTAACCATGCCCATAGTGAACCTTCCCTTCTGGAGGGGAGAGAATATTCCATAGCCTTCATTAAGAGATACCAAATTCACTTCTGAGTCCACATATTCTGCTCTAGTCCCCAAATCCAGTGATCTCCTATCACTGACTATCCACTTCCAAGCACAATTCTGCACTTCTGAGTAAAAAGATTAAAAACTTAAGCATTTGAGATTTGACACTTCACCAGAAGAGTGAAGTGCTTTTATAAACATCTGTTAGAGATCATGGTTTTGATATGCAGATTTGAGGGGGAAAAGAATAAAATAATCAAGTTCGTTCTCCTCATTCCAACCTTCTCTATCCTGTAATTAGAGATATACACAGAATATTTCATTTATAATCCACTGATAAATATTTGCTCACAGTCCAATCTTTTAGTATTTTGTAAAAAAAAAAAAAGCTTTATTTTTAAGTATGAATTTAGACAAAGATTATATAGTTTTGAAAATACTTAGGTTTTATGAGGGGAAAAAATGCCATCTGCTGGGTACAGCTGAGGACTGTCCCTTCCTTACTAGCACACCACGCTGCCTTGAGCTAATTTTCTCCTCACATTAGAATTTATTTTTCCCATCTTGAAAACTGATACAGATACATGCATTGCTTTGGGGGAGTATGTAACAGTGACCTCATTAAAACTGTGTAACATTAAACTTCTTACTGTCATCTCTCTCAGAGATCAGGAGATATGACGATAGCATATTAAGCATAAGAAAAACTACGCTTCGAATCTCTCAAGAACATTAGAATTGTCTCTAAAAATTGGGGGTCTCTAAACCCCTGATACTTCACATGCTTTTGTACCTCCACATATATAAGTCTCGCAGCTAGGTAATTAAAAACTTACTCTGCTTACATTACAAAGCAGTCGTGGAACACTGCTTGCTGGAATACAGACGCAGCACCAGTTAGTTACCTAGCTTAAAACCACAACAGTGCGGCACTGAAAACCGTATCGCTTAAGCAGGAAAAATAACAAAAAGCAGAGGTCAAGAATGTCCAGTTAAGAAATATACTTAAATGAAAAGAGCTAAAAATTGAAAATAGTAAAGTCTGATTTAATAAAATGCATAATCTTTAAAGGTAAGTATGACAGAAGGAGGATAGGGTTCCCACATGTAAACGTCAGGAAGAAAAGAGTTGGTTTGATTTGTAACAGCCAAGGGAATTCTTTTACCTTTTTGTTTGTGTTTTTAATTTTACAACATAAAGCAGCAGCTGTCACTTGTTTGTATACATACACGTATGCATGTAGGTATAACAACTCATAAACAAAAAAGTCTGATTCATTTCATATGAAGCTGAAGCAGCTTATGACCTTGAAAATCCGGGTTTTGAAGTTAAAATAAAGGCTTATTTCTCACATATACAATGAGCTAAAAATGCAGCAGGTCTTGTGAATGAACGTATCTTCCATGTGTTTAAGATAAAAGCCTCGATTTCACAATAGAATTCAGTACAAAGCTGTGTTTGTACTTCACCCTGTCACAAATCTGCTTTGAGGAAAGCAAGCAAGCACAAAAAGTGTATGAATATAAGGAAATTTGCCCTTTTTAAGATCCTCTAGTAGAATGACATGCTTACAGCTGTTGTCAGATGGAACCAAACCTCTACTGAAAACTATGAAAAATTTTTTACAAAGCACTAGATACTCCCTGTCAAAGTGCACTATGTGCACAAGGTCCATACCCGGTGGTTACTGTGCTTTTTCCTATCACTTAGGTGAGTAACAACACAGATTCTTTACTACCGTTGACTCATCAGGCCCTGATTACGCAAACTGGCCTCCCACAGACACAGGCACCTACAGCCTCACTGATTTTAATGTGTTTCTACAACAGGATAAGCATCTTTTCCCAGAAAAAAACCCTACAAGCTGGGTGTTAGCCAAAAAGATGGTAAGGGTGAATTATCAAGCTATAGCAGATCTTAAGTCATTAAAGTAACAGATATTAAAAATCCAATTTATTTCCTCAGAATGCAAACATCCCTTAAAATGTGAATTACTAAAAAATTATTTTCATCAATCATCACAACTCAAATCCCTACAAAACCAGAGATGCTGGATATTTATTCTAAAATATAATTATGTAGGTTTCTTTTCTAATGTCTCTGAGGTTGTAAGATAAGTACCTGTACCAAGACTTTCTCCTCATTATCAAACAGGGAAAGTGAAACTGCTGATAATCTCCCAGTGCTTTAGAAGCCCACAGCTGTATCAATACTGTATTGATAACACTGTCATGGCAGAAATGCAAACAACCTGCATTTATTCTGTTGACACGTTTTGCTGATTCTAAAGTACCTGTGAATTCAGGAAGAGACAAAAAGCTGGGCTTCAAATTCCTAAACCAATTTCAAATCATTCTGATGGTATCAAAGTAAACTAAATGGTACCCTTGGACTTACGACTGTCATTAATTATTTTTATCTCGAATATGTTAATTATTTAGTACTTATACCTGTTCTGTTATAATTTGTGAGTTTAGTATTGTTAGAAGATTAAATAATAAGAAGTTCAGAGTAAGACTAATGAAGAGTATAAAACACGTACAACACCTCTGGCTGTTCAGTCTGTCTGTTCTACTCTATCAGGGTGATAATTTTTTCCCTCTCATTTTGCTTTATCCTTCTTTGAACACACCAAAGCATGCGCGTTAAGTCATTTGAGCTGATGGCTTTTTCCTTAAATATGTGTTTCTCTAATTCCAAACACGATGGGAAAAAATACTTAGTATTCAGATCTCTTATGATTCTGTATTAATGCTCTTTTCCAGACACAGTTCTAAATGTACCAATGTGTAAATCTAAGAAAACAGACAATGAAATCTCGTTATACAACAAACTAAAAAAAAAAACAAACCCAAACAACTGAGTATTAATTCATATTGTAGGCAATTAATCAGGAAAATATATTCTGAATTAAAGTTCTACGGCATACTCGCAAAATCTAGCAAATGCTCCTTGTCTGAAGGAGACCAAATAGTTACTACATACAAAAATGCATTTCAAAGAAGCTCAGATCAATTTACAAAACCATTAAAACCACTTTCTAATAACTCCTATAATTAAAAAAGTGAATTTATACTGGTGCAGAAGAAAAATAGATCGCAACTGAATTTCAGTAAGTCTGACAGCAGCATATCTATTGCTCAAGCTATATAGCAAAAGGAAGATTAACATTTTCCCTATTTAAATTAGACAGTTTTAAAATTATGCATCTCACAAACCTTTACAGCATGTAACAAAGAAGAATGTCAAATTCCTCTTTATAAAAAGTACATGTTATTTTATTTTGCAACTCAAATCTTCTCTAAAAGGACAATCCTACAATTTGTAAATTAAATGTAGGTACAGTAAGAATTCTGAGAAATCTCTGTATACAGTAAAGAAAGCATAAAGAAAGAAAAACAAAAAAGTTTTAAAATATTTAGTGATTAAATGTCTAATGGTTTCATATTATTTGCAAAATATTTAACATCTGACCTACAAGTAATCATAGAAAAGGACCTTTATATGTCATCTGCCTCATGCTTACGACGGAGTCAGCTTTCAAATTAAATCAGGTTGCTCACAGCCGTATCCAGTCAACTTCTGAGTATCTCCAAAGATGGAGACTCTACTACATGACAGTCTACTACAGTGTTTGACCTTTCACACACAATTTTGCGTTCTGTCCTTCTACAGTCTGCGTCCTTTGCTTTTCATCCTTTCAACATGCATGTCTGAGCAGCCTGGCTCTTACCTTCTCTACAACCTGCCGCTGGGAAGCAGTAAACAGCAATAAAGTATTACAGGGTCTTCTCTGACTCACCCTAAACAAATCCAGTTCTCTCAGCCTCTCTTTGTATGTCACGTTTCGCAATCCCCTCATTGCCTTGATGGCCCTCCACTGGATTTGCTTCAGTCCAGCAACACTTTTGTCATACTGGGGAGCCCAAAACTAGACGCGGCATTCCAGAGGCAGTCTCACAAATGCTGAACAGAGATGAAGAACCATTCCCTCCACCTGCAGCCGTGTTATCGGCTGGCTGTATTTGCCACAAGGGCTAACTTGCTGCCCCAGTTTTGAAGCTTTGCCCTCAAATACCCTGAGGTCCAGCTTGCTGAAGTAGTCTTCAACTTGGAACTTTCTTACCTGTTGATAGTAATTTATTTCCCTGCACTTTGCCATGAGGTTCAAAAATTTCAGAGGCCTGAGAGCAGACCTTGCAAGTCAAGCCCAAGATTAAGGCATCACTGCACACCTCAGCCCTTTTTTGCATCTTATTCTCACTGTCTCCTCATCATTTTCCTTAGTTTTCATTACCAAGGTACCCATAGAAGTCCTTCACTTACCTTCAATTCCAGCTGAGTTTTGGCTTTTCTAATTCCTTCCTTGTACAGCCAAACACTGTTTTTATGTTTTCCGCAGGTCCGTCCCTGTTTACATCTTCCTTACGCTTCACTGTTTGGGTAAGTTGACTCGGGAATTTCCCATTTTCGCAAGCCAGCTATCTATGACGCCTGCTTGTCTTCCCGCACACTGGAAAAGTACGTCCTTGTGCATTTTCTGGAGGCTGCCCTTGAAGATCAACCAGCTCTCCTAGGCCTCTCTGTGTTTCAGGGGACCTGCCATGGGATACTACCTACCTGTTCCTTGAAAAAGCCAAACCCAGCTATCCTGAAGCCCAAGATCACTTTTCCACTGCCTGTTTCTCTCACTCCTCTCTTGGATTCTACCACCTTACAGTTGTTTAGCTGGAGATGGCATCAGCCCTCAATTTACATATTCAGAAGTAGAGAGAAATCTAAGCTATATGGCCAAATAGGAATAAAATATACATCCGAATGTAAAATAGGACAGAGGTGATAAGAAAATTTTAGAGGCATATGGTATTTGGGAACTTTTCTTCTACCTTGCTTACAGACAGAAATGGATCTCTAACAGAGTGGATAATTGTTGTGATAGCTGACATGAGCAACTGGAAAGTCTGCTTTAAGGCAGCAGCTAGTTCAAGGAAAAGGAACAGGGTCTATAAAACATACAAGGCTACATTTACATTCCATTTTGCAAGCACATAGATCATTTTAGGATGATAGGAGGCAAAGCTTTTAAAAATCTGGAGAAATGAGTAGCTAAAGTAGAATAATTATCTGACAGATGGAGATTGCCCAAGGCTGCCACTTGAACATATAAAAAGATGAGAGTGAGTTCATTTTTGAAATCCAACATTAGAAATTCCAAGAGCATCCTCAGCATTAGTTGTGGAAGGTACAACATTATGTTCAGTGTACCACAGTATAAATGGAGGTTAGACTCAAAGCCTTACTTTGAAAATAATTTTTAAAGACTGAAGTGTTATGAGAAGATTTTAAACATCCTCACATAAGCGATATCACATAAATACTTCGAGCACAAGACCTAGGTAAAATGTGTGCCTACTAGTTCCATCACAATGCCAATGGTGGCAGTTGTGCCTGCGTATGTCTACAACGGTAGTATTTGTGCTTCCCCTTCCCATGTCACCGTGCTGTTCTTCCTACACATGACATCCTCTCTCAATCAGTTTGCACAACCTTGCCCCTACATTTCTTTAGAATTAGGAAGACCTGCCCTGGTAACAGCTGAATGTCTGAAGGTAACAGTTAAACAAATTACTCCTTTACTTCCATTTGTAACTCTCACAATTCCATAAAAAGTAAGCGACTTTGAAGCGCACGCTTCCTTTAACAACAGTACAGCTATAAATGCAGTTAATATATTCAAACCTGCGCTCCTCCTGCTGTCAACCCAACACTGTGCATCTTTGCATCGATTTGCAACATCTTGTCCTTATGTGTTCCATAATTGCCGTGCAACATCATCTGCATTCTGCATCGTTAACTCCACTGTACTCAACAGCAATGCAGCCCTAATCTTGACTGTCATCTTTGGAGGCTAGAGAAGTATGAGATTGCAAGCGTACTTACTATTTGTAGAGCTCCCTTTCTGTGATGGATGGCATCCATAAGAACAAGTTTGTGCTCTTTGAAAACAGGCAAACAGGTGAGAAGGCAAAGAGCTCCCAGCCCAAACAATTTATGAATCACATAAAAGGGGAAATAAAAAGAGAGCAGGGAGCAACACAACATGCGCCAAACCATTGTGTCAGTTCTGCAGATCTTAGCTGATTCAATTAAATCTGATGATTTTTCAGCCCATTGCCAATTTCTTTTCCAAAGCACAAGAGCGAGGAAGACTAGCTTGTAAAAAGGACAACCCACCCCGTAACAGACAATATAGCTCATGAGAGCAGTTGCAGCTTCCCTCCTTGCCTCAGCTCTAATTTACGGAACAAAAAGGTCAACATCACATCTAACAAAAGGAAAACAATCGCTTCCTGTAGTCTTGATATCTATATCTGGTGGCTGGTCTTTAATTACCAATGCATCCAAGATTTTAAGCCCCTGCTGTCAAGACTTGAAGCCCTTGCTCTCCTTGAACGTATTGTACTTTATCTCTCATTTCCTATTACTTGACAATGCCCAAACTGAACAGAACTTTGCCTACGCACTGCTTGTTGGTTTTTTTCCCCTGTGTGGTCTACATCCATATAATAAAAAAGCAACATAGACTTGCTACTAACAAAGAGTTCATGTCTACTTCTGATTACTAACTTCTTTTAAAGAAACAAGCCTTTATTACTATTTCTCTCTTAGATTAATAAAATTCTTGACTCTTTCCAATACTTTAAGGTTCTATATAAAATTTATATTATTCTGTCATTTGAAATGCTATTGAATTGACCCAGTATGATACTCATTCAAAACCAATAAAACCAAAGCCTTCCTTGTACTCTGATTTTAGCACGTCTGATTCAGATAAAATTTAGGGACTTGCACAGGCTAATTAAAAACTGTAAAAGGAAGCATGGACATTTAAGAAATTCTGGTTTTGGAAGCTACCAGAAATCTGGCACAGACATTCTCAGTTGATATTTGTGACATTTAAGTAAGGCTTAGAGTTAGTTCGGGTTTTTTATTTTTTTAAGAAATATGCTTAGAGTCAGACAGTTTGGGAAAAAGTATCTCTATTGTTTAAAAAACACTGTTCTCTGTAATATAACTGAGATATTACATACAGCAATTAAATATCCTCCACACTCTCTTTCGATAAGGTCATTTAACCTGTAGGTCAATTAGAAATGGAGTTGATGTTCTTAAGTCCTGTTATTTTATTTTCTATGAGTATCATCATAATTTAGGAAAAATACAAGGTACTGTTATATGATCAAAAGACTCCACCTGAAATGATAGATGGTGCTGGGAAGTAGGTCTATCTTTTTCAAAGCACACATAATGTGAGGGCTTTTCAGTTCCACTGCTGTGTTTCACCAGAGATAAACAACAAAGTACTTTCACATTTAGCTGATTTAATAAGTTGCCAGTTGACGTCTTGGTTTTTGTGGGTGTCTTTTTGTTTGGTCTTTGTGGGGGTTTTTTTTGTTTGTTTGTTCATTTAAACAAAAAAATATAATGATATGAAGAGAAGAGATTGAGAGAAAACATTAGCTGGAATTCTTGCAAACACAACATATAAAGAGTTAATCTAACCACCATCCTGATGCTTGGACAAGCTGGACTATGACAATGCACAAGGGACAATTACCATGGCTCAGCTGATATGTCATAATTCACTAAGGTGCAATAATGCAATTTCTTTCAAATGCGTGCAATGAACAGGAGTGTCAGGATGAGGTCACTGAGGTTACAGAAATTCTGCCTTTCTTCGGAATGCAGTAGGATCTCTTTACGTTTATACTTTGTTATGTGGTCTTCATCTTTATAGGGAAGATTTTTCTAAAAGCACTTCATAGATCATAAGCCAAATTTTTCTTTTTAATTCAATGGCAAAACTCCCTCCTATATCAACAGTGAAATAACTGAAACCTAGATAAAAATCAACCAGTCATTCATCCGTAACTGAACTACATCTGGGGCGAAACACAGCCATTTGGCAGTTAATGTTACTATTGCAGACTGATCTGTGAATGGAAATGCACGATTGAAAGCACAAGGGAATTTTAGGTGGATGGAAAATAATCATACTGACTAAAATCTGGCAAACTCCCTGGAGGTAACTCGTTTATTCGTACACAGAATGCACAGGATTGTTTACAATTGTGCAGGATCTCAATTACCTATGCCATCCAAAAGACATGTTCAACAGCTGACAGTGCTCTAATCGCATGCTACTGAATAAATAATGCTCCTATATGCTTTTTTTTTTTCCTATTTAAGCGAACAGGAAACCACAAATACAAGGGCTGCATCCTTGGAGTTTTGCGATACGGGTTCAGCCTATGTCACTACTGGCTAGGCTGTGAACGGTGCTAAGATCACACATACACGCAGCACAGGTTTAAGTACGACTGTGTTTCAGGATTTAAAGATAAGCCTGCAAATCAGAACAGAGGACTTGGAAATTAGAAACAATCCCCACTCTCACTGTTTCAAGCTGTCAAGTATTTGAGATCAATACTTTGTCTTTGGCTCCTCATTTGTCAGTATGAGATCAATACAAAGGCATACCTTCTATTTCCATAAATATCATTGCTTAACTGTTCCAAAGCCACACGTAAATTCTATAGCAGCACTTTAACCGCATGTGTATTACTATGCTGACAAATGCATGCCAGATTTCCTTCTGGATTACTGAAGAAGAAAACTTTTTTTACCTAAAAGATTGAAAGCAATATCAGTGCTTGCTTTTGATCTCAGTGAGGTAGGGGGAGGCAGGAAGCCTAACGTTGTCATGTTAAAATTGCCGCTGCAGAGACATTCAGTTCATCAAAACAGAATTTTTAGTTATATCAGAAAACAACTATTTTATTATGGTAGTGCTCAAAATTCAGGAACTGCCTTTTTACAGTCTAAAATTAAAGATGTTTCTTTTAAAACCCTAATCAACAGCTTCAAAATTAGTATAATTCTGATGTTTTCTCAAATGAGTTCAAATTTTACCAAGCGATAAATTGGATACTCAAATTAACAACTGAAGCATCTTAACCTGGAGTATTTCATTCATTGTTTGTGGTTAACTGGGCAGAAGCTACTGTTTCATAGGTCATTAATTAACATAAATACCTCTCTCCCAACAATGGAAAATTATTATTTTCCACCCAGCACTTAACTTTTCTTTTTCTTGGATGAATGCACTTATGTTACCGATAGCAGTCAACTGCCACGTGAGATGAAGTAAAACATACCTGGAAGAATTCTACTTTATTTATCAAATATCAGATTTCTAAGATTTTTTTTTATGCTTGTGAGGGGAACATAAACATGAACATATTTAAGTATTACAGTATTTACAGACTAATCCAGGTAACTATTTCCACAATATGCACTTATTTTCACATAGCTAGAATATGGTAGAACTTTTCAAAATGCTAGAACTGTTTCAAATTCCTCAATGGAACAGCCATTCTTTACTAACTCAGTACTAACCATTCAAATTTGTTAAAAATAGTTTTTGCTGGCTAATATTTTATAATGTTTTCATGGCCCGATCAAATAACCTATGATGCAATACATGAAATGTAACACCACAGCACCGATGGTTTTGTATTTGAAATCAGTGTTAACTCATCAAGCGAATACTGCTTTTTAATGGGAAATGAAAAATCTGGGCTTTTTTGCTTCTGCTGTATAGAAGGCTATACAGGCTCCAGCAGAAGTCATAAGAATACTGTAATAAAAATAACCTTCCTGTCAAATAATGTGTAATCTTTTATTTTTAATAAAAGCAACAAAATCTATGAAATGTCTGTAATGAGCTGATTCTCTGAAGTCAGACTTGAAGTACTCCTGTACGTTCTCTGAAATATCTATGCTGTTATCAAGGACTTCATATGGCATTTTCAAACACAGAAATCTGAACTGATATTTCCGACCTCCTGAAATGCTCAAAAGGTAGCAGTTAACTACATTTTGCAGAATAAATCCCATATCCCTAAGATGCTCTCTATTCACCAAATATATTCATTCACATGACATGCAAATGTCTAAAACTTAGGCAGATCATTGTTAGCACTCAGGAATGCATAAGCCATATATGAATTAATTGTTTAATTGTATTTAATTGCATTGAGTTGCCTGCGGCACCAAGAAAAAGTAAAGCTAAATGTCAGTATTTCAAATTGTCAGTTGAAATGAGACCCAGATGTTAAAACATTAAGCAACCTAAAAATCAATTAACTTTCTTTTAAACAAAATCTTTTCCAAGACAAGCTTTAATCTAGTGACTCAATCTTCCCCTTCCCCTCTCTGGCACAACTGAATATGGAAATTGTCCATATTTAAGTATGTGCAGTGACTGAACTAGGCAAATAGTTAGTAGAAGTGATGTAATGTAAATATATACATGTCTTTTTCCATTAGAACTCACTGGTTTTAAGATTTAAATGGTTTTAAAGATAATACCACAGAATACCTACTGAGTACAAATGTCAAGCTTTTTTTTTCTCTAAGACAACAAGTGGCTGCTTGTCACTGTGCAGAATTCTAAAATGGAAGAAAGCTTAGGCTGTTATGATTTTGCATAAAACCAATGGAAAATAGTTATTTTATATAGGAACTAAAGCTAATAGATCCTGTCTACTTTAAACATAAGGGATAGTGCCAAATCCAAACAGTACTTTTTAAAGTAATTCTATGAAGCTTAATTTAAAAATCAGTAAATTTACATTATAAACATCTGCCATTGTTTTCAGCACAGCACTGATCACAACAGTTGTCTACATTTCCAATGAAGAAATTCAACAAAATGCAAAGGCTCAGCCCAGGAAATGTCAAGAAATACCAGAGGAGAGATTAACTGCTAAGGGACATTCACATGAGCGTTACACATTTTAAAAGGGAAGAGATTACATACCCCTCTCCACCAATTCTTGTTATCTTTAGACGAAAATCAACAGAGTTCAGGCTGGGTGGCTTCCATTTCAAAATATCATCACATCGACCAGGCTTGTATTTCTGAAGAAAATTAAAAAGCAGTTTAATTATGCTTATTGGGTTTCACTGGTGTTAAAAGTAACAATTCAGCATTTCAGACTATATTAGCTGTCTCTAATGAATTACAATACTCAGTGACTGAAACAACAAATTCCATTACCACGGAGGTAGCTGTGCTTCACTACTTTATTTGCAGCTCCCTTTTAAAACTGCTTAGTGCTGTAGCCAAGCCATTGCATATAATAAAAAGCTGAGAATGACAATAAAAATTAGCATACTTCATTATGTCTCTCTGGCTAACGGAAAAATGAAAGAAAATAAGACAGAACAGTAAAAAATGAAAGCATTGATAGTACACACATGAAAGGTAAGTTTAAAACACTCTCAGCATCCTTCACCAATTTTATGAATTATATTTTTGTTATCCATGCTGTGGCTGACACAACGTAAGAAAGTCAGCAGTCACCATATTGCCAACTATCAGAAAGGCCCATCACAAACATGTTACTTCGTACCGAAGGAATTTGTGTAAAGATTAAAGAACATCATGACATACATAAATACGGGAATCTCTGTTGCTTAAGAGAAAGGGTAGACACTTCAACCAGAAGTTGCAGGGAGTAATCTTCTCTTAAATTGGGCTTTGGTTTCTCATAGTCTCTTCTATCAGCTTACTAAGCTGCCATTTTGTTTATCCTCAGCCAACAGTGAGAGCCAACCTGCTAACCCATTCCTTACCAGAATATCTTTCATAGCAATGGAGAGAATCAGAATTACCATGAATAGGGGAAAAGTAAAATGATCTGGAGATGCACAGAATGAGAATTTTTAGTTGTTAGATACTCATTAATCCACAATGAGAAAATTTACGTAATTCATACTTTTGCCTAGAATAAACCCCTAGAACGTCCAATGTCTTTTGGTACCACAGCAATCACTAGCATCACATTACATCTACGCTGTGTTAAGTATTAGTAAAAAGAAAAATTTACTGATGACAAACCTAGCAGTTCTAGATCTAAAGTGACAAAAGAAGATGAATAATCTTCAGTTTTCTGATATAAGAATGGAAAGCAATTCTTTCCAAAATAAATGCAGCATATCTTGCTTATAATTTCTCCATGAAAAGATGGTGTGTGACTTTTGCTCGACGGTAAGTAAAGGCAAGCTTCACATAACTGAAACCCAAATCAGCTCCAAACACTTTTATTCATAGTGCTGCTACATGACAAAAACAGCCTACTAAAAGCTTCTGAAATTTGAATGTGGCTGGCTAGAGTGTATCTTTTCTTATTTTTCGATCATGGCCCTTAGATTGACTGAAAGGGACAACTTCAGGTGTTCTGTTCAGGTTCACATTTTAAACTCATTCCAAACATCAGTATTAGAGTCACCTGCCCACCTTACTATTCTAATCATGCATGGCTCTGCATTGAATTTCTCTACAATCTTCTCCTCAACATCTGAGCAAAATTTAAATGATTTCTCTTTGTCCTTAGAATAACATACAGGAGCTGCTTCTAACAGCCTTACTTTATGGCTGCTCCCCTTCCACATCTTTTATTTTATTCTTTCTCAGCTATCTTCTACTTGAAAATTATCCCTGGGAAAGCAACTTTCTTCATTGGTCCCTCACATCTGGAACACCTGCCAGATCACATCAAACATCCTTGTTTCACTCTACTTCAAAAACTAGTAAGATACAGCATGGTAGTAAAGTTACATAAGTATGTTTCTTTCTTCTCTCGCCCATAAAGAGATATGAATCTCTCCATAAGATTTCTGTGCTGTTACATCAGCAGATATTCAAAGAAAGTTGGTTGCCTGTACACCTTTCCAAAACGGGATTTAGAAAGGTATTGTTTCAACAATTCACAAAACCCAGAACGTCTTTCAGCAGTGAAGAAATATTCCTTTAGTTGCCCCCATCCTGCTATTCCCTCCCTCCTTTCTCTGGTTCTTTTCCATTCACCAGAAATATCTTAAAATTCCAATTATCCCATCTTTAAATTCTCAGAGTAATGAAATTTATCTTGCTCCTTAGTTCTTTCCTCTACTTTCCCATACAAAAAATCTTTTATCATGCAGTATGATGTAAAAAAAAATTAAGGATTCATGCCATACATACTAACTGATAATAAATAGATAAAACAGAATATACAAAATACAATGCTCCATAAAGCATTTCGGTTTTCACATACTTTTTTTTTTACATACAGATTATGTATTTAAATATGTTTTGAAGTATTTATATTCAATTTTACAGGAAGTATTTATTATTTTATTATATATTCAATTGGTTGCATGCACTGACCATGAATATTATGATAAAGATACATGGCACTGAAATTTCTTTTTCAGTTGACTTCCTGCCATCTTCTTGTACTTATTCTTGATATAGAGCAACTATGGAAATAAATTCTGTATAACTTTTGCTAACAAAATACGTCCCAGGAATAACAGGACAAAATGCTGTATTTGCAAAGACATTATTCATTGCTGACCCTCATCTGCAGTTTCCAATTTGGCAAAAGACAATTACTACTACTAGGTATTTGCTACTTTGTTCAAAGAGGAACACTTCTGCTTGTGAAAATGGGGAACACTTCTGTTTGTGAAAAACTTCCCCAGAGACAGAGAAAATATGATTTTTGAAACAACTGCTACAGCAGGTATGAAGGAACACAGGGTAGAGCTGAATAGCTGCAGCTGTTGGAATACTTGTGGATTTTGCTGAATGGAACAGAAGATTCATGCTAACGGTCGCTCTTTGGCCTTTCTGCATGACTGAAGTCTTCAACCATTCCACTGAAGTTATATTTGTCTGTCATACATAAATCTTAGAATTTTGTATTAAGTCTCTGTGTGGCATGGCTTCTAATTTATTGACTTGCAATAATCTTTCAAGCAAGATTACTGGAGTATTTACAATGATGGATTTATTAGCATATACTCAGGTAATCAATTTCTTTTTAAGCAGTAGGTCATATTTTTGAGAACTTATGAGCTATTAAAACTAGACCCAGTCTAACTGACTTTAGAAAACAAACTCTGCTGGTTTAATATAAGGCTCCAAAATATCGTTTTACATAACATTCCTTTAAGGAGAAGATAAAGAGAGGATAACTGTCCTCAAGACAGGATATTTTCTCTTTTGTACAGCAATACTAGTCTCAGTAAAATAACAGCCCATATTTTGTGTTCAAAAGGTAAATTTGGGATGCTTTTGCATTCACGAGTGCTAAATATTTCCTCCCAACCATAAACAGGAGCCTTACTTTCTGAAGGAACAGGTAACAGGATTGAAACATACCTCATCTTGTAAACTAAAGATTAAGATTTCTTCTGAGCAATGTGAGAAAATTCAAAGGCCATTAAGGGAGGACCAAAGGCTTCTTTCAGGACTGCAGACTGTCTGATTTCTATTTACTTCTGACTGGGACATAAACCCTGAAGACACTAGACTTTCCTTTAGGAAACTAATTCTTATTGACACAAAAAGAATGAAACAACCTCGCTGAGTCACGGAACTGAAATCCTGAGGAAAAGCTGCATCTGATCCATACACCAACCTAGGACTGACCTCATTAGAGTTCTAGCATCCTCACTGACAACAGCCAACAGCAAGTTCTCAGGGAAAGTAAAAAAGAGGGCAATCACATATATTTCCTACTACCGTTCTCTGAGATACTGTAATTTTTCAAGCTCAGAGATTTCCTGGAATGGAAATGTGATTCAAATGTGAATCCTACATATTAAGTTTCTTAGATTTTCTGTTTCCCCTGTATGAGCGTGTCTAGCTCCCCAGTAAGACCATGTAAACCTCTACCAGCTGTAAAAGCCCACAGCACGATGATTCACGTGCAGCCCAAGTAAAAGAAAAACCACCTCCCTTTGTTTATTTAGAACCAGCTTTTGTGGTTTCAAAGACCTGTACTCCCTAGGGCTCCTGTCCTGGGTTAAACATGGAGGAACCGGA
>NW_010432407.1:547-901 GCF_000710305.1 Buceros rhinoceros silvestris | reverse complement strand
ATCCTCCTCCTCGGAGCTGTCTCTTCCGCGGTCCCCTCCTGGTGGGGGCACAGCCGGCAGCGCCTGTCCCCGCTGTTCCCCACGCCGGGACTGGGCCCGTGGGACAGGGCTGGGAAAACAGCGCACATCTGGCATTGGTGGTTCAGTGGTAGAATTCTCGCCTGCCACGCGGGAGGCCCGGGTTCGATTCCCGGCCAATGCAGCAGTTTTTTGCCACCCCGGTGACTCCCCGGTGAAATGTCCCTGCAGACGGATGTGGAGGCAGTAGTGGCCGACCTGGTGAAGCTGGTCCACAGCGCGGGGGTGGAGAGCCGGAGGAAGGCCGTGCGGCCCAAGGCACTGCTGGACCACTGC
>NW_010432407.1:0-427 GCF_000710305.1 Buceros rhinoceros silvestris | reverse complement strand
TTTTTTTTTTGTCCGGCCCAAGGCACTGCTGGACAACTGCCTCAAGGTCATGCGGATGCTCTACAGGGCACCCTGTGAGTGGGGACCAGGAGAGGGGCAGCGGGAACAACACACGCACCTTGGGGAACCATGAGGGTCCTGTCCCGCATGGTGATGCCCGTCTCCTCTGCCCAGGTCAGTGGGAGTCCACCTAACGCCGCAGAAGACCCCTCGCTCGATGCCGCCTTCTCGCCCTGGAGCCTGGGATGCTGCCTCTGCTCTGTCCCCCCTGCCCCCAGCAGAGCCCCTTCGGGGGGTTGCCAAGCAAGGTGCAAAGGGAAGACAAATGCCACCTGCTCCCGGACCAAACTCCACCTGCCCAGGGACAGTGCCTGGCCATGGGGGTCGGCCCGATCCAAAATGCCAGGACCCCTGTTCATGGCTGGGG
>NW_010432406.1:17556-18272 GCF_000710305.1 Buceros rhinoceros silvestris | reverse complement strand
CGGGCCGGCTGGGTCCTGGGAGCCCGGAGCACCCAGGGGGGTGTTTTCTGAGGACCTGTGGAGGAGTCCTGGCCTTCTCAAACACAATTATTGGAGCCATAAGGTGCTTTGGGTTGTGAAAAAAGCTGGTGATAAACCTTTCTTTTTTAGTGCGTATGGTAATAATTAAAAATAAATCGGCCTGACGGGTCTGTCCTGGTCACTGACTGATACTGACAGCAGAGGACAGAGGCAGCTTCAGGAGAACCTCGAACCTACTGGCCAACTTCTCGTGCGTTTCCTCAAAAGCCTGTGACTGAGAGATTCCCAACATCTGGCTTGTGGTTTACGCCTGCACTGTGCGCGTGTTCTTACGCAACTTCTCCGTGTGTTTTCTACTCGCAGTTCAAACGTACAGTAAGCACTGCTGTAAAACACTGAGATAATAAACCTGGCTGTTGGATCTCTGCCAGTCCTTTTTGCCTTTGCTTCTGCATTTCTCCTTTGTAGCTGCTAGGAGAGGAAGGGCATGTCAGGTATTCTGGCAGGGTGGTTCTCCCTTTGCTGTCTCTGCTGTCTGCTCCTTAGTCCATAAACACATTCCAGTCACTGGAGCAAAGCAAGAGGGACAGTGTTCAGCTCTTTAACTGCAGGAGGCTGGAGGAGGCTGTGTGGAATTCCTGAGCCTGAATCTACCTGTCACCTTGCTCCCAGTGCTCCCTGTGCCAGCTCCAGCA
>NW_010432406.1:16453-17413 GCF_000710305.1 Buceros rhinoceros silvestris | reverse complement strand
CAGCACTTTGGGCAAAGCAGCCCAAGAAAGAGCAAAGAGTGTGCGCGGAGTTATTGCCCTGAGCGGGCTCTCTGGAGGCTCGCAGGGGCAGAGATAAAACCACGCGGCAGGCAGGAGGGAAGAGAAGTGCTCTGCTCCCTTTGCCATGCTTTCTCAGACCATTTTCTTTCTTTTTGTTTTTTTTTTTTTTTTTCAATGTGAGGGAGAAAAGCTCCATCCCACTAAAACCAGAGAGAGAACCCAGTGCAAGTTTCATGTTAATTCAGTGGGGCCTTTGGAAGAGTTTCTTCTGTGCTAAGGGAAAACACAAGGCTGATTTTGGTCCTCATGCAAAAGCTGCAGTTTTTTTGTATTCGCAGGTGAGGGGAAGATTTCTAGTACTCAGCTGACCAAAGAGCCCTTGGAGATGTCAGCATGGCCTCATGTAATTCCCGCAGCTTCTCATGAGGTGGTCATCAGGTATGACCCTTTACTGACAAGTTGTGATATGTCCAGGGCTGTGCAGGTGGAATAATCCTGGGGGTGACACTTTACATCCTGAGCAGCAGCTTTTTCCTTCCTCTCCTCAGTTACACGTGTTATGGATCAGAGATGTGTTGTTGGTGTTGTCTCCCTTCCTCGTGTGGCTGGTGCTGGGAGAGAGGAGCTACGAGGGGTGCTGGAGTGTCCCAGTGGCTGTAGCTGTGGGGGAGTCTTTCAGTGCAGGAGGAATACGTGTGAGCTGCTCCTTGGCTTGGATGTGCAGTGATTTTAATTTCAGAAGCAGAATGTAAATTTCTGTTCTGGACAGTGTGTGTCCTCAATGCAAACTGTCCTGAGGGTCCTGCTCACCTCTCCTGAAGCTGGTGACCTTGCTAGAGAGAAGGTCATACTGGGTGGACATGGAATTTACGGATAATGTGGTAGAAGATATTTTTGTGCTTTCCTTAAAGCCCATTCTGGGGAGGGGTGGGGGGGGGG
>NW_010432406.1:15881-16351 GCF_000710305.1 Buceros rhinoceros silvestris | reverse complement strand
GGGGGGTGGGGGGGGCTGAGTTATGCATGTCCCTGCTCCAGTGTTCCTGGAAGTCAGTTTGTAGCAGTAACGATCACTTAATCTCACAGTGAAACAACTGTAAAGCAGCGCAGTGAAATCTCTCTTGCACTAGTTTAAACTTGAAATTCTCTCTGAAAGTTTTTCAGAAGGGTCTGTAAGGTAATGTGAAATGCTACCAGGTCAGGCCAGGAAGAAATGTTGAAAGTAAAAAAGGAAATATTTTCTGTTGGTTATATGGGGGAAGGGGTGTGTGTATCTGTGTGGCAGAGAAAAACAGTCTGAGTGTTTGGGGGGCCTGCCCTGGTTTAAAAAAAGAACAGGCTGCAGAAGGGAAAGCTGCAGTGGACTCTTGGAATTGAGTTATTTCTGAGATACAGCTGTGCTCTTCAGGGATCTTAGTTGGCTAAAAGCCAAACCAGAGATTTAAATAAAGGGGTTTTTTTTTCCTC
>NW_010432406.1:401-15701 GCF_000710305.1 Buceros rhinoceros silvestris | reverse complement strand
GCAGGAAGCATCCTGTTCTCCTGCAGCAGAGAAGAGCTGGAGGCTGTAAAAGAATTGTGCTGGGAGCTGAAGTGCCAATGAAGAGCGACCTCAAAAGCTTCGGTCAATCTTAAGATAGTTTTGGCTCAGCTTAGGTGTTTTGAGCTGCTGCAGTTCGTTATGGTGGCATTTGTGGGAGCTGTTGTTCAGGTGGACATGTAAGACCAGAAGATTTGGTGGCCCTTTTTTTTTTTTCCTTAACTAAATATTCTCTTAGTTTCAAGAGCAGCAAAGTAAATGAGCCCTTTTTGATAAGGTTTGGTGCCCTGCTTGACTGCTGAGCTGCCTCCCACCGAGGGAGTTCTGGGAGCGGAGAGCCTGAGGCAGTCAGCCAAGGGGCTGGAGCCAGGGTGGGGAGCGCTCGATGCCTCTTCCAGCTGCCTCTCCCTCCATAGCAGCACTGGGTTGCTTGAGTTTTCAGTAGCCTCAAGACTTCTGTGGCTGCTGGGCACAAACCCCGTTATGGGGGAGGACAAGAAATGGGCAGCAGAGATGGAGTCTCAGATCTGTGGTTTCTTTAGGAGGTGGGGTGAGGAAATTTACTGCTCTGTGCAGCGGCTTCCAGCCGCTGGGCTCAGGCTGCCTGGTGAGACACTTGCCTGTGTCCCTCTGAAGTCTGGAGGGTCACAGCGAATTTTGTTTGTTTGGAGCACAGAGGTCCACCTGAAGTTCCTGATTGCTCCCAAAGGCCTCATGTCAGTGTTAAGGGTGAAGCCATGCTGGAGGTAGGGAAGGGGAGGTGGTGTGGCGAGGTGGAAGTGAGCGCTGGTTGCAGAGATGGCTCTGTGAATTCCCTCTGAAGCAGCACGCTGTGCTGCAACTGGTGCTTGAGCTTGCTGGGGTGGTAAGAGCTGCTGTGGTTTCATCCTCTGGAAGAGAAACTGGGGCCTGTGAGATGGTGGAACTGGCTGAAAGAGGGCTAAGGGAGTTTTGAGTCAAACCATTTGACATTGTATTAGATGAAAAAAACCTGGAGAAAATGCTTATTTTGGGAATGTTTTATTAGCATGAGCTGTTGTCTTTCTTGCACTTCTGTCTTGATATTAGCGACATCATTAATTACCTCACTTAAGAATGTTGCAGAACCCCTGGTTCTGACATGTAGAGGCCACCTTTAAACACTGTTGGAATTGTTCAACTTACGTGTCATTGCTGCTGCCTTGGTGAGGCAGAACTAGAACTGTATCAGATCTTGCAGCTCCTCGCCCTCTGTCCCCCCACTCCAGGAATTACTGTGTGACAATTTAATTTGCTTTTCAGGAGAATGAGATCAAGTTGTTAACTGCAGAAATTGAGCATCTGAAGAACTTTGGCTGCTTGGGAGTCTCCCCGAGTTTGGAAGGGTTGCGAGACGAAAACGCAAAGCTTAAGTATCGGTTGAATTTCCTTCAAAAGGTAAGGGAAAAAAGGGTTAGTGCTGCAGCACACGGGCTTTGCTCTCAGGAAGAGGCGCTAGATAAGTGATGTCACTTTGTTACAGCTACTGATGTGTGACGGTGTGCTCAGTCTGCGTTCTGATGCCTTAACTGTTGGTGGCACATCAGGTATTTCTTGATCCCTTAAACAGAAACCTGCTTTATGAGAAGTGTCAGTGTTTAATAAGCCCCCACCCACCATCAGGTCTCAGCTGGGTGTGTCGTGGGCTGCCCAGCTGAGCTCTCTGCCCGCATCACTGACTAAGATGTGAGGGGTAACGCAGCCCCACATTCAGGGGAGGGGCTTGTGCAGGCAGGTTCAAAGGGAGAAGCAGCTCTCGAATACATGATTTTTGTGTTGTGTCTGTTGCTCCTGTGCCTAGAGGTGTCAGCCAGATCTGTCAGCCGTGATCAGCCAGGCAGCCAAGGAAAAAACCGGGATGTAGCAGCTCCTCAGATGTTGTGAATTTAGCTCTCTGGATTTTGTTTTTTCAGAGCCTTCAAGAAGAAAGAAGTAAAACAGGAAAAAGCATGATTAATATCAACAGCTGTCTCCAGGAGATCTTTGGAGCTGCTATCCAGGCTGCCTACCCAGATTTAGAAAACCCTCCACTGGTGGTGATGCCAAGTCAGCAGTCCAAGTTTGGGGATTACCAGTGTAACAGCGCCATGGGCATAACGCAGGTAAACCTGGAGAAAAAAGGGGGCTGTTGACTGTTGGAAGCGAAGTGATAGCACGGTGAGAGCTGCAGTACTGGTTCTGTTTAAGGCTCATTGCAGGCCTCTGGGCTGAGAATTCAGTGAGTATCTAACGGCATTTTAGCATTGGCTGTCACAGAGTAGATCTTTAAATCACCATTCAGATGACTGGTGTGAGAGTTTCTTGTGTGTCACACAGGAAAACTGCTCAGTTTGTGGGATCTAAATCCAGTCAGGGTTCAAGTGCTGTGTTGAGTTACTAATGATAGGCAATTAACTAGCGATTAGTGAGCTGTATGTTTAGAACTAATATCAGCGAAACTGTAAATCACAATTCTGGACAGTTACAGAATGTTCACGAACACCCACAACTCTCTACGTGCTCCTCTGTAACGCCAGGGAAGTACAGTGTCCCCACACGCATTTGCAGAGTTCTGTGCACGCAGAGCAGGTGGGTTGTCTTCAGGAGCACAGGTTCCCCTTGTTGCGCACAACTCCCGTTGGTGTGGCCACTGCAGTGTACGAATGCCCATGAATGCCCTTGGCAGTGAGAAGGGGCCCAGGCGCTCCCTGTCCCCCATCCCGACCTGGGCTGGTGAGCTCCAGCACAGGCCACCTGCAGCACCTCATGGCACAGGTCCTTGCTGGGCCTGCGCAGAGGCTGGGGGGTGTGTGAAGCACCTTCTCCCCATGTGCAACCAGGTGTAAACTGCTCAGGCACCATCCCTCTTGCTTTTGAGTGCGCTGTTCCAGTTTTTGTGCTCCTCTTCCAGTCTTACTGGCTGACATTATCTAAACATTTGCTGAGGGTTGGCTCTGTGGGCATCCCCACATCTGTGGCTGGTGGCATCTGTATTTTCTTTTAACAGAGTGAAAGTCAGGAAGCATGAGGGGTTTCAGGCAACTGTAAGAATGGTTCCACCTCACAGAGCACCTGCTAAGAGCGTGCGAAGGGAGGAGTGGGGTTTCTAACCCGGCTAGTATGACAGTTACTTTGAGTGATAGCATTGCTGCTTGCTGGAGGATATAACTGGCCAAAGAGCACCCAGAGTAAGAGACACTCCAGGAGTTGCTTGGTGCACTGGGGCTGTGCTGAGGTAAAAGTAGGAGGTGGGACAGAAGGAAGGTTATGATCTCTGGCTTTGGTGCTGAAGCACCCAGGCTCTCGAGCATTGATGCCTCTGAGTGAACAGGTGAACTCTTTGTAACTACAGATCTTTTCTTTCATAATCTCAACAGAAGGAACTTGTTTAAAGCATTCTGTTGTCAGTTCACCTTTATTAATCTATTGGACTGGTAATTTTGACATTGAACTTGCACTGACAGGCATGGGAGTCTACTCTCCCAGGTTGTCATCTGCAGCCGCTCTGCCTCTTGTCCTGCTCGACCCCTGGGTGGCATCGATACGTGCCAGCCAGCAGGCTCTTGGGCTGCGGTGCCAAGGCGGAAACAGCCCTCACCAGTATGTGTCGTCTTCCTTGGTCTCGTTAGTGTGTTGTGACTGGGCTCCAGCCAGAGGAGCACCCTGGGTGACTGCACTGACATGGCCTTTCAGAGCTTTGCCGTTCTTCTGACCGCTGCTTTACCCCAATTAAGTCGCGGTTGGATTCTCCAGCAGTCCTGGCTTCTCAGTGTCGACGTTGTTCGCATAACTCCATGTCTGAACAGTCCCCTTCAAGCCAGGGTTTCGAGTTCCAGATTGTCAGCTGTCCTTGTGAATAAGAGTTCCTGCCACTGGGCTTGGCAGCGCTCACGCACGCAGCGTGCTCAGAGCATATCAGTGCAGCAGAGCCAGGGATGCAGTGCAGTCATTTCCATGGGAGAGCAGCACGTTATGAACTGTCCGTTGACCCAGGTTTTAGGGAATTGACTGTGGTACATGCCTCCTGTAGAGCCTTGCTCCCCAGGGTGTCCCCAGCAGAGCTGGTACACCGGTCACCGCGGCTGCCAGAGGAGGAGGAAATGCCCAGGCAGCACTGGTACGTGCCAGGCAGCCACCTCTCCCTGCAACGCGCTGATGTGGAAACAGCCCTCACAAACGCATATTGTTTTCTTGGGAGCTTGTTAGCATATTAATGCCTGGGGTTTGAGCCAGGAGCTCTGCTGGCTCCTTAGAGTAATAGGACTACGGTGACTGTTTCTGGAAGGGTTCACATAACACACCTGTAATCTGGTACAATGGGCCTGCAGTCTGCCTTCGCGTTTATTTTCCCAGTAGTTTGCACTTTGAGTAGCATTAAAGACTATAGAGGTTTTCTTTTCTTGCCCATTCTAAGCTTTTACATCTTGTAAGGATCCTGGTATGATCAAGTGATGACAGGTTGAGCGGGCAGCTGACGCTGAAGTGGAAGTCCCATTTTGCAGCAGACTGCAAGGTAGGAAATACAAGCAGTAGGGAAGTAAATCCTGAGCTGACAGAGGGATAAGTGTGCTTTGTGGCCTTGATGGGTGTGAGTGATAGATTGTTTTCAAACACATCACGGTAAGAATGGAAAATCAGGTGCTGACATTTTTGTGTGTTGCAGGGGATGGGTTGGGCTAGCTCACAGAATACTCCTGAAAGGGTGTTTTTGTAAGATTATGTGAGAAGGTGCTTTGGGAACAGAGAGAGAAATTGGACTAGATGATCTTTGAAGGTCCCTTCCAGGCCAAACCATTCTGATGCTATCATTGTATGTGAACTGCATCGTGTTGAGTTCCTCATGGGGCCGTTTATGCCTGGAGGGAAAGGGAGAGCTACTTCACCAGCAGGTTTTCTTACACTCTTTGAAGAAAATTGGGCAGTGTTAGGATTATCTTTGGTTGCTTGGGTTGTTGTGTTTTATTTGTTTATTCATTCATTTAAGTTTGAGTCTAAGGTAGGACTGAAAGCAGTTTGCTTTGGTTGCTTTTAATCATAGATCCACAGACGTGCTCTGAAACCATACTCAGCACCTATTGCAGGCACAGTTCAAAATGTCAGACCTGAATGTTGGCAGAGCCGAGGATACCCGCAAGACTGAACAACAGGATTTTGAAGTGGTGTGAAGGACTGTGCCAACAGTTGATTCCTAAAGAGTTTGTCCCTTTTACCAGCTTAGCGAAATACACATTTGCCAAACCACTGAACAGGTGTGGAGAAAAAGCCGGAAGATCTTCTTCTGACTCAGGGACTACCCTCCCATTGCCCGTAGCAGAAAGGCATGAAGGTGCTGGTCTGGTTAGACTTCTGCCATGTAGAGAGAGCTGATTAACCTGTAGAATCTGCTAGGCTGTTCTTTGCGTGTGTCTCTGGGAGCTCCAGGATCGTGAAGCTCTTTCAGGGCACATTATCTACCCTTTCTGTTTCACTCTGTAGAACGTTTTGGAGGATTGAATTTTACTTGACCTCGTGTTTCAGATTCTGCTCAAAACCAAGGAACAGAAGGTTAGCCCGAGAGAAATTGCTGAGAAAATAGCAGAAAATATCCCTGCCAACGAGTGCATTGAGAAGGTTGAGATTGCTGGTCCTGGTAAGAGAGTTTCACGTTACACACTTCATACGTTCTAAAGCTGACAGACTTCACACTGGGTGATGACCAGGGAAGCTGGGTTGAGTTCAGCTCTTCTGTGATCTAACACCACAGTTAGAGGGTGAATTAGCTTCTGTCTTGGCAAGCTTTCTACCCCTCAGACTTGTGCAGCAGCAGAAAATCTACCTCTGTATAGAATGGGCAAGTGCAACCCTGAGTCCTTTAATGAGCAATTTTTTCCATTGATCCTTAAGGGACCAGCTTTTTCCGCTCGAATGTTGCTGATGAGTATCAGGCTGCAGTAATTAAATCACAGCAAAAATCGATATGCCCTTCTTGCTTTTGTGGTGGGAGGACCTTGTCCTCTCTGCACAGGGATGCTGGAGTAGCATGGAGGTTATTAACTGCTGCATCTTGTTTTGTCCCTGTGAACCAGGAAGAAATACAAGGGCTCACATTCCTTAGGGCTTCAGCATAAACACAATAATCACGTGGCACAGCTCTTCGAGTGCTTGAGCAGAAGCTCAGTCATTAGCTCTGAGAAGCAGGAGAAGTAAAAACAGTCATCCCACAAGCATGGATTATCCCAGGTGAAACTGTATGTATTAGGATACTAAATTTACAAAAGGGAGACACAGCAGGATTTGGTTTTGCATTCTGCAGACACTGGCAAGTTTATTTTCTCATTAAAAGTTGTTTTTATAAATTCACCTCTGAGTGACAGTGTGCAAAAAGGAGTTGAGTCCGTGGACTAGCTCGCGGTGTCTACCTCCTGCAGTAAAGGCTGTGGTAGCGTGAGACAGACTCTCATAACTAGGAACAGAAATTGTCTTCTAGCCACAGCTTTGTTGTCCTGTTGCTGAAAAATCAGTTTGTTTTGTCAGTCTGTCTTAATATGCTCTTGTCCTGGATGTGAGGAAACAGAAATCCAAGGGAGGAGGAAATAAAAAAATAGTGGTTCAAGGTGCGTCTGCAGCCGCAGCACTTATGGCTGGTTTTCTCCTCTGAAGGTTTTATCAATGTCCACTTGAGAAAGGATTTTGTGTCGAAGCAGCTGAGCAGTTTATTGATGAACGGAGTTCAACCCCCGGCTGTCGGCAAGAGGAAAAAGGTACAGCAGTAAGCACGCGGGCATCCTGCTCCCGCAGAGGTGAAACGTGCTGCTCTGCAGGGAGCTTTGACATTCGCCCCCGAAGTGGTTTGCTGAGCAGATGTCCATGTTGCAGCAGAGAAATGGGATGGGCCTGGGGGCCGTGGAGCAGGCTGCGTGTACCTGGAGTGGACTCTGGTGGGTGAGGGGCGCGGAGGTAATGACTGCTGCCTTTCGCTCATTCTTCCCTGTGGTTCTGTGCCTAAGGTGGTGGTGGATTTTTCATCCCCTAACATTGCAAAGGAGATGCACGTTGGCCACCTGCGCTCTACCATCATTGGGGAAAGTATGTCCCGACTGTTCGAATTCGCAGGTTATGATGTGTTGAGGTGAGAGGCCATTTTTTGGGGTGTGGTGGGCTGGTTTGGAGAAATGTACCTGTCTCTGTGCTTTGGTCTGTCTTGGTCTTTGTTTATAAGCACATAGCAAATAGCCTTTGATGAGTTAGGAATCAAGATGGGCAGCAGCTTCACTGCGGTGAAACTGGGGGTCTGGCCTGGCTTTGCTTTCTGATATTATGCGTGTTTCTTCTTTTAGAATATACATTTTTAAAATGAGTGTGCTTTAAAGCATATGTTTGAGAAATCATCATTATTGTGCTCTTTGATTGCTTCAAGGTTAAACCATCTGGGAGACTGGGGCACCCAGTTTGGAATGCTCATCGCTCACCTCCAAGACAAGTTTCCAGATTACCTAACGGTTTCTCCTCCCATTGGGGATCTCCAGGCTTTTTACAAGGTATTTGTAGCAAATATGATATTTATGCCAACATATGAAAAGCAAGACTGAGGACATTTGCAACTCGCAGCGTAGTTTTGGAGAAACAAAAGAACTGAATCACTGTTAACAGATGATGGTTGCAGTGACCTGCCACTGGGTGATGAACTGCGGTATCTGGTACCGACTTGTCGTCTGGGTCATGCTCAGAGGACTCTGAGCCCGCTGCTCTGTATTTTGAGATGGGTGTGCCTGGAGAGCCTGCTGCAAATGTTAGCTAGTTTCAGAGGAGGAAGTGGTGCGTTTTCACCTGCTGTTTTATCACAGGAATCCAAGAGGAGGTTTGACACAGAGGAGGAATTTAAGAAGCGTGCCTACCAATGTGTGGTGCTGCTGCAGAGCAAAAACCCGGACTTCATCAAAGCGTGGAAGCTCATCTGTGACGTGTCGCGGAAAGGTGACTTTGCCAGATTCGGAAACATGTCTTCGCAGCAGAACAGCGTGGCTTTCCTCACCTCCATGTCCAGTCCCTAGTTTTCTTCTGAAAATCACTGCCACACTGCTATGGGAAGCTTAAAGGAAAAAGCTGTTAGAACCAGAGTACTGGGCTGTCTGTGAGGCTTTTGACTATCTTCTGTCTCCTGAGTCCTAGTCTGAGTCTCGGTCTGATGGCTTGACCAAGAGATGGGAAATGCCTTTAAGGACTTGCTGTGCCCAGTGGTGAATATATGCCAGTAATTCCATATATATACCAGTAGTGTGTGCCTTTAATTGAAGTATTTTGTTCTCGTTCCCTTCTCCAGAGTTCCAGAAAATCTACAGCTGCTTGGACATCACACTCATAGAGAGAGGGGAATCATTTTACCACGACATGATGAAAGACATCGTAAAAGAATTTGAAGATAAAGGTGAGACTTTGGTTGTGGAGACAGGAATTCTACAACTGTGAGGATGAGCGAAGCTTAGAACCGATAGTTTTGAAGCTGCGCGTTCCCCACCCTTGCTCTTTTATTCAGCCACATTTCCTGGGTGGATCTTTGGTGGATTTTCCTCCCCCAGAAGCATTAGCAGAATTGATTCGTGAATGTTTCACTGCAGAAAACTTGACTCTTTCTTGCTGACACCAAAAGCCAGTTGTCTGCGGTATTTGTAGGCAATAGTGTGAGGTACCTCTGGAGATTTTGTATCCTTAGTAAATAGTCAAGAAGTGATATATGAGAGATATGACAGACTTTGGGACTGTATGGGAACTTCTTCCAAGAAGCCTCTGTGAAGTCAGTGGCAGTTTTAGATCGTGCTGACTTTGAGACTGGCAAGAGGCCAAATGGAGTGTAATGAGTCCCTGGTTTTACGTGTCCCTGTCTGGATTTGGCAGTTGTTGTGTCTCACCATCTGAAATGACTGGTCTTATCTCTAAAAGTCCTTGTGCTGAGTCCTTATTGCATCTCCCTAGAGTTTCTTTTGCCTTCAAGGCCAGACTCTTGTGGCTGTAAAGGTGGGTCTGGATGCCAGCAACAGGAATTTCTAAATCTAGTGAGGTCTTTGCTGGTAAGGCCAGATGTGTACAGGTCCACTTCCTCGTGCATAGTCTTGAGTTGTGGAGGTGCAGTACAGAATGTGGTTGGTTTGACAAGGGAGTGCTCCTTTAGGTTTTTCCATGTTTTGAGCCATTGATGATTTGGTGATGTGAGCACGTGGCCTTTTCTTCCTGGCAGCATCCAAGAAGGGAAGCGTTCCTGCCTGTGCTGGCCCACCAGTCTCCCTGTGTGACACATCACAGAATGTTCCCATTGCTTTTCTAGGGTTTGTCCAGGTTGATGATGGCCGGAAGATCGTGTTTGTCCCAGGTTTCCCTGTCCCGTTGACGATCATGAAATCGGATGGAGGTTACACCTACGACACCTCCGACTTGGCTGCTCTGAAACACAGGCTGTGTGAAGAGAAGGCCGATATCCTTATTTACGTTGTCGATAGCGGCCAGGTGAGCATGGCAACCTCTGCCGTCCCTGCTGGTACAGGTCACCGGGAAGTCTGTCAATGACAGGTGCAGTAACACGGGTAGAACATAGGGGTTTTAGTGTGCTTGGTGATTTACTCTTATCGTTATTGGGGTGATGGTGAATCTAGTTTGATGGCTGGTGGGCTCCATGAAGAGCCCCTAGAACTGATTGATTAGGGCGAGACCTAGTTACCACTGGAGGTGTATGAAGCCTGAATCTCAGTAGATGAATCTGGAGTGAGATTTGTGCTGCTTATACTTGGGTCTGAGAAGACGCAGGCTGTGAGCTCTATATCTGAGCACTGATGGGAATTTGCCAGCTGCTGCTTCTGGAAGCCAGGAAACCTTCAAAAGCTTGAACTTTAAGAAGTGGGTTTTGGCTGTTGGAGCTAGAAACATTTTAAGTCTCCTTGTGAAAGCAGCATTGGGAAGGAGATAAAGCTGGGAAGAAAACTGTACCCTGGAGTGTGGGCTGAGAACCAGTTGTTGGTATTTGTTCCTTGCAGTCGGTGCATTTACAAACAGTGTTTGCAGCTGGACAGATGATGGGCTGGTATGATCCCAAAGTAACCAGAATAGCCCATGCTGCTTTTGGAGTGGTGCTGGGAGAAGACAAGTAAGTCTTTGGATATAGTTCTTCCTCTGTGTGCTCTGAAGAGGGTGTTTGAGTGGATGCAAAGGACTTTCTCGTCTTTGTTGACAAGGATGCATGTGTCATGCCAAGGGAGAAAAAAGCACCACATCCCATGCTGTTGACTCCTAACTGTGTCATTTCAGTGTGCGTCATGGTCCTTGATCCACATAGTCACTGGTGCTGTGGTCAGGTTCCCTCTCGGGCCTGGCTGGGGGAGGGGCACTGGGAATGGCTGGTGGGAGTGCAGTGGAAGCTGACGCCAATACTGGGAGGTGGCAATGGTAAAGGCCATGATTTCCATCATTTTCTACCTGTCTCATGGTAGATGAAATGAAAACTGCAAAAAGAACCTCTTGTGTCCTGGTCTGCAAGCCGGGCCCTTGTGCTCCGGAGTTGTTCTTGTGCCTCCGTGACGGCACGGTGAAGCCAGTGCCTTGACGGTCACACGCATTGCAGACTGGGTGGGTTTGCTGTAGGTTTGTTACAAAATCAAAGGTGACTTGCTGGACTGGGCAGGGGTTGGGCAGTGGTTTTGTGTCCTGCCTGATGTCTGGAACTGGGATAGTTCTGGCTGTTGGAGCCTTCCCAGTTGCCCCTCCTGGCCCCGCCATGGGTGTTCTGTCAGTTCTGTAGCTGTCTGCGTGGTCATTTCTTCAATATGGACTGCAGGCTTGTGCTTTTTAATTGATTGTAAGGTGTGAGCAGTGGAAACCCCTGCGAGAAGTTGTGGTGCATGTCCTGGATCTGCCTGGGCACACGTGGCACCCCGGCAGAGGATGAAGAGTGTTGCCTCTTCTGCAGGTGATCATTTTGGCTGTGTGTTTGCAGGAAGAAGTTCAAAACCCGTTCAGGGGATACAGTGCGTCTTATAGATCTGCTGGAGGAAGGGCTGAAACGAGCTATGGACAAGCTGAAAGACAAGGAACGGGACAAGGTAGTTGTCACAGATTGCTTATCTTCCTGAGAACTGCCTGGATTTGTTCACAGACTTTTGATTTCCTCATTCTGGGTGTGAGCTGAGAGTATGGACACTGCCAGACTGCCCAGGAGATGCTGAGGGTCATGTGTGATGATCTGACAGGAGTGGAGCAGAGTGCTGTCATGGTGAAAGGAACATCCCTTAGCACATAGCAGTGAGGACATGCGAGCTGCAGGCAGCATGCTGGCCTCTGGCTGCACTGTAGAGCTTTATGAGGATGGGAGAGGAGAGCTGGGCCCACAGGTACCGGTCTCCCCAGTGTGATGGCACCAGCTGTGACTCCCCCAGGGTGCAGAAGGTGGTGGCAGAATATAAAGTTGGAGCCTAAGCTCTGCTGAGCTAGCAGTGACTTCTGGTGGTAGATGGCTGGGGATCTGCAGGGGGCTTTGGAGCTTCACCCTTTCCCTTGGAGGCTGTGGCTGAGTTTGCTGGAATCTCTTTGCTTAATGAGATTTCAGTCTGTCCTTCCTCTTGATGGCCTGGAGAGAGCTGGGCAGTGTGGGACATGGGATGGAACAGAAGGACCAAACTGCGAGGACTGTGAGAGGCAGCGGAGTTGGGAAGTGCAGCTCCTTGGTGCTCGGCAGCGTAGGGTGAAAGTGAAAGGTCCGTTTTGAAGCAGGAACACGAGGAAGCACAGGAAAAACACCTTGAAAATCTCTCAAGGGCTCCTGAGAGTCAGTCACAAAGTGCTGTGCCATGCTGACAGGGCCCTGTTCCGCCCGAGGGGGTTCTGTGAGTGCTTGGACTGTCCAAAATGTTCTGTCAGGGCAGGAGGGCCACATGTTTGTTATGTGCATCCGTGGTTTGTAAGACACAGGAGCGCATTATGAGCATCTAACCCGTATGGCAGACACCTGGGACACGGGGTCCTGTGGGCCTTCAGAAGCAGAGGGAGCAGCCTTGGCCTGGGTGGGTTTGTGAAGCCAGCGCAGTGTTCCTCCCCTTGACTGTTACCGCTTTGGGACTGCAACAGGTCCTCACGGCAGAGGAGCTGAAGGCTGCCCAGACGTCAGTCGCTTTCGGATGCATCAAGTATGCAGATCTCTCCCACAACAGACTGAACGATTACGTGTTCTCCTTTGACAAGATGCTGGACGACCGAGGAAACACAGCTGCGTACTTGCTGTACGCCTTCACCCGCATCAGGTGGGTTGGCCATGCAGGGAGCTGCTTGGAGCTGGCCAGTGGTGCTCCCTGCACCTTCATCGCAAGGGGAGATGTGGGGAAAGGGGTGACTTAGCTGCCTTGGTGCTGTTGGGGGTAGCTGGTAAGAGAAGCCAGCTACACCGGTTTGGGCTGTAGGCCAGATTTGTCATTGGAAATTGTGTCCTCTGCTACCCTGCACAGGGCTCCGCTGTGCAACTCTCATCCCAGGCTTGTAGCTGCTGGGGAGGAACTGTGGGAGTTCTGGTAATTCTGCTGAGGTGTCTGAAAGGGGTGAGCCTGTGTTCCAGCAGCTGCTCACCCCAGGTGTTGCCAAACCCCTAGCCCTGGTTTGCTTGGCAGCATCAGCTGTCCTTGCCCACGCATGTGCACAGAGCCCGTCCCTCTTGTTCCCCTGCTGTGCCCTGCTGGGTCGTTCCAAGGGCAGCAGATCCCTGGACGTTCGCAGGGCTGGCTGTGCTCTTCTGGCCTGGTTACCCAGGGCTGGGCCAGTGAGGAGAACGGCAGGTGGCTGCTGCTAGCCCGGGGACAGGCCAGGCAGGTGACCAGCTGGGGCAGGCTGAGCAGCGAGACCCTCACCAGCAGACGGTGTTTTGGATCATTTCAGGGCTATTGCTCGCCTGGCCAATATCGACGAGCAGATGCTGCGGAAGGCAGCCCAGGAGGAGGTGCTCGTCCTCGACCACGAGAAGGAGTGGAAGCTGGGCAAGTGCATCCTCAGGTTCCCTGAGATCCTGCAGAAGATTCTGGAGGACTTGCTGTTGCACACGCTCTGTGACTACCTTTATGAGCTGGCCACCACCTTCACTGAGTTCTACGACAACTGCTACTGCGTTGAGAAGGACAGGCAGAGTGGTGAGTGTTGGCCTCGGGCTGCCACATGTGCCCGTGTCACATTCCAAGGGACAGGCAATCTGCAGGTGTCTCCCTCTGCTGGGAAAACTGTTGTCACACTACTGCTGCTGCAGAGCAAGTGTGGTCCATGTGGGAGGATGAAGGGGGCTGGCACAGCCTGTGTCCTCACCTGCCTGTGAGCAGGAGGGTTGAGAGCCAGGCTCCTGGAAACACCCGCCAGGCTGGTCAGTCTGCCTGGCTCAGGGAGAAGGGACTCGGTGTGCCCAGCCCCAGGTCCAGGCCGTGGGTGGGTGGGATTCCCCTGGGGAAGGGGGTGTCGGTTGTCCTGAGCAGCTGCTCCAGCTCCCACATTGTTCTGCAGGCCAGATCGTGAAGGTGAACATGTGGAGGCTGCTGCTGTGCGAAGCCACTGCCACCGTCATGGCCAAAGGATTTGACATCCTGGGGATTAAGCCTGTGCAGAGGATGTAGCTGTGCCCTGGGGGGTGACAATAAAGGGACTAAACAAGTGGAGGTGCCTGTGGCTGTGTCTGTTGGGGTGGGATTGCGGCAGGGGAAGATGCTGTAGGGCAGTAGCACCCCCTTAGGAGAGAAAGGAAGGAAAGAAGGGCAAGGAAGGGAAGAAGGAAAGAAAGGAGAGGTGGAGGGAGGAAGCAAAGCAAGAAAGGGAGAGAACAGGAGCATGGCTTTAGAAGCCACAGGTACAGAGACAGGTGAGAGAGGCTGTGGACACAGCTCAGAGCAATTCTTCGTGCAGGAACCAAACCCCACAGGCTCATGCTGCTCTGCTGCAGTCTGCAGAGTTTAAGGACTGAGAACTCAGAACACCCAAGAGCACCTCCAGGAAACCCTTCAAGCACAGTACAGTCACCCACACTCCCTGAGCCAGCCTTACTGTGATGACTCCCACCATCCTCTACCTTCTTTGCCAGGTGTGAGCAGGTCACCCAGCTTTTGAAGTAGTCTCCGGCATCCCTCCACAGAGCTCTAGAAGGAGCGCAGCAGTCTCAGCCCAGCAGAGCGAGGGCCTGGTGCTGGTCTCGTGGAAGTTGTGAGGGAGCTGACTGAGGCAAGTTGGGTATCTGCAAAAGACATGGAATGTCACACTGAAGGACTGAACTTCAGGTAGATGTGGAACAACGCACACTTCCCAGGACTGTGTAGTCCAGGTTGTGGGTGTTTCACCTCGAGCAAACACACACCCGCACCATGCTCTGTGCAAGGGCCTGTACCAGCCTGAAGAAGAGGCACGCGCAGGACCGCAGAGCTGCGCGCTGTGGGAGCTCGTCAGCTGCCGGCAGTGCTGGGGTAGGCGGCAGGCAGGCAGCAGTTTACCTGGCGCAGCACGAAGCCCAGGGGAGGAGCAGGTCGATTAACCACATTCCCTCAGAGGCAGACGCACGGGAAACGCCGTTCCCCGCAGCAGCGATGTTCTGAATCCCTGCGGAGCCGGCAAGCCCCTTCGCTGGGTGCGCGTCGATCTCAAGGAACCGCAGGACTGACTGCAAGGCAGTGGGCCGTGGCTCCTGCCTGCGCTTTGGGATTTGGTGGAAGCTCTGCTGAGCGAGGTGAAGAAACGGGGCTTTGCTACCCTTGGGGAGTAGGTGTTGCGCTTGATTTAGGTGCTCACTGACATACAACGTGTGTTCATGTACCCACAAATACATAGATACATACGAAAGATACACCTGTATTATCTGATGTCCCAGGTTCTTTCCCGGGGGCAGGGCTCGGCTGTGATAGCAAGACAGGGCTGAGCACCTCGCGCACATGGCTCTGACAGTTCGAGCAGCCCACGCCTGTGCCCGTACATGCTCATGATGGTTGGCTGAACAACGCCCACAACCACAGCCAGACAACAGCGTGACAGCCATACGTGCTGGGTGCTTCACCAGCTGCCCAAGCCACCTGTGCGTGCTACCTGTCCATCACCTGCGCCTGCGCCATGGCCATGCCCTCCCTCCTCCCAGAGCTGGGCCGAGGCCAGACCCCTCGGTCCCCCACCATGGAGCCAGGGAGCAGCAGGGGCCAGGGCGCCGAGCACCGTACCGTGGGGGAGGGCTGGGCAGCGCCTCAGCAGCCAGGACCCTGTCCCACTGTACCTGAGGGAGACGCAGGACAGGCCTGGGATGGCAGCGGTGACCAGCCGACTCTC
>NW_010432406.1:0-282 GCF_000710305.1 Buceros rhinoceros silvestris | reverse complement strand
CAAGCGGCAGTCCGGCGATGCCGAGCAGCAGCCACGGTGACCAGGCAAGGCTGAGCATCAGGGTCCAGGTCCAGAGCAGAGGGTGCGGCCAAGCACGGGCATGGCTGCCTGCAGTCAGTCTCTCCTCGAGGTCACCAACAGAAGGGGACAGCCTTCCCCAGGAGGTCCCTGGGAGCTGGCACCAAACCCCAGCAGGGCAGGGTCACGCCAGGTGGACTCCAGCACCCCTCAGTGAGGATGTCCATGGGTCCAAGGGCAGCTCAAAGTCCCTGTGGGGCTGTT
>NW_010432405.1:0-684 GCF_000710305.1 Buceros rhinoceros silvestris | reverse complement strand
AAAAGGAAGCTTTTGTGTTACAGTTTTCTGTGGGGCTTTCCAGGAATTCTGCCGGGCGGAGATAGTGCGAGGTAAAGAAATGATTTTAAGCAGAGGATCGGCGGGTCCAAACAGTTCCCAAATAACAGCCAAAACATGTGCACAGCGCAGAAACTCCCCAACACGGAGCAGGAGCGGGAATGTGCATGTCAGCGATGAAAAGCAAGCAGGCGTTTTAGAGAAAGACTCGGAAGGACCGGCAGAACAGCACGAAAATGCATCTAAATCAGCCCAGATTCTATGAAAAGAAAAAAAAGGAGAGAGAGACAGAAGCTGCTTATAACCCTGAGGAAATGCTGCTGCCTCAAAGATGGAAAGAGCTCCCTTACCTTATTACTAATCCTCGCTTGCACCTGCTCTGCAATCATAAATACTTCGAGGTGTTAGTATGAAGCTAAATTGATGGCGGAATTTAAGAATTTCTTCGTGCACCTCATTTACAGATTCGAAAGAAGATTTTTAGGATCTTCCTCCTCAGTATCCATTAGCTTCCCAAAGAATTCCACTTTTCTTGAAAAAAAAAGGGAGGCAAAAAAATACGGTCTGTCTATATACGAACGGGCACTGTGGTAGATCCAAAAAACAGGGAGCGGGGGAATCTGAGAGGTGTCACTACAAACTTGGCAAGCAAAACGTATCCTCAGC
>NW_010432404.1:7475-7937 GCF_000710305.1 Buceros rhinoceros silvestris | reverse complement strand
CCCAACCCAGTCTGTGATTCTTGGAGATAAGTGTTACTCTTACCCCACTGGTCCCTGCTCAGGCTCATGGCACGGTCCCCAAACAGCAGCAGCACTGCAGCTGAGCAAGGAGGGCTGGGTGGAGGATGCTCAAGCACTCGCTGTCCTCTTTACAGGAGAATTTGGTTGTGTTTGCCAGGCTGAAGGAGGACAGTGGATGAAAGCAGCAGATCACCCTGGCTCGCAATGAATCGTCAAGATTTGGTGGTTTTTCTTTTATATAGTGTGCTCAAAGGAAGGGTAACAAATCCAGGATAATAATGTGTGCGAAGCTTTGTCAGCTCCCTGGGAGGCTTCTCGAGGAAGAACAGCCTCCGTAAAGCCGTGGGAGTACGTTTTTCCCAAGGATGTATACACTGAGGAGATATAAATAGTTGAATATATTTGTGTTTGGGTTATCTATAGTATTTTTGCTGCTCTCTT
>NW_010432404.1:3196-7339 GCF_000710305.1 Buceros rhinoceros silvestris | reverse complement strand
TCTGCTAGAGCTGGGAATGCCTCACATGAGGCATTCTGCTCTAAAATCTTGGAAGTTCGGTGAAATTTGTGATTCTTTTTTTTTTTTTTGGATAAGCCCAGAGGTGTTTGGAGCCTTCTCATTTCTGGGAGTTTTCCTGCACCAGGGAGTTTCTGTGGAATTGAGTTCACCGTGTCTCCTCGGTGGCTTTCCACTTGGAGACCCTTCTCTAGGATGGCACTAGCTTGTTTGTGCTTCGTGGGTTAACGTTCTCAGGGATGTTTTCAGCGATGGGGAGCTGTAAACCGTCTATTATACACTGAGAAAGAGGTCTTTGTTTTCTGGCAACGCTTGATTTTGTAAACATTAGCCTTGTCCCAGACTGGATCTCACTCTCCATGTTGAACTTGAGCAAACACCAAGCTCACGTCTCTCGGTGGCACTTGGTGCTCATCTCAGAGCCAGCTGATTTAGGAGCACTTGGGTCTTGGGGCATCGCATTTGCTGATGGTTTTAGCAGCCAAGCAGGCTGGTTGAAGAGCGGGTGATGAATTTCAAGTGGTAGCTGAGACCAGATGTTCCTGGGGTTGTTTCTTCCATTAGAGCATGAGACAGCGTGGGCATCTTATCATCGCATAAGGCTGACACGATTGCCAGTGCTGCGAGTTGATCTAAGTACTCGAGACTCAGATGTACGTGGTGTGCTTTGTGCAGCCTCTTCGGGGAGAAAAATCATCCCTGGAGATGCTGCCAGAGGGGCGGGAGGTGGAGGAGACCATGCCCAGCTGCATTGGCTCTGCCAGGCCAAGAATATAACCACAGTGGGGTGGGGTTAAAGGTAGAAAATCCAAACCCGTATGATTTCTGGTGCATGTCCAGAGAGCGATTTAGCACGGCAGGATGCTGGCTGTCCTGTCCTGCCCTTTGTTGGACTGACCTGGATTAGCCGAAGGAGTCTGAATATCGGTTGGATCCCGGCGCTGCTGCACCAGCATTGCTTCCTGAAAGGATTTTCAAACCCTTTGTTTTACCTTTTCCTCTTCAGTACGACCCCGAGCTCTCGTCTCGGCAGTTTGGCGTGGAGCTCTCCCGGCTGACCAGCGAGGAGCGAGCGGTGCCAGTGCTGGTGGAGAAGCTCATCAACTACATTGAAATGCACGGGCTGTACACGGAGGGCATTTACAGAAAATCAGGGTCCACCAACAAGATCAAGGAGCTGCGCCAAGGACTCGACACGGGTAAAAGGATGTGGCTTGGGGCTGGCATGTGAACAACTACTGAAGGAGCAGCTTATCGCAGAACGGTTTGGGGTGGGAAGGACCTTTAAGGGTCCTTTAGTCCAACCCCCTTGATGTCACTAATGTCACTAAATATTGATTGTTGCCTGTTTTTTTTTCTTTCTTCCATCTGCTGACAAAACCCAGACATTGATAATGTGAATTTAGACGACTACAACATCCACGTCATCGCCAGCGTGTTCAAGCAGTGGCTCCGAGATCTGCCCAACCCCCTCATGACCTTCGAGCTCTACGAGGAGTTTCTGCGGGCGATGGGTGAGGAGCCTCCTTCGCTATCCCCTTCCCTTGGCAGAGGGAAACACTGGCCGCTTGTAGTGGCGCACTTTTTGCTTACTCTTCGGGCTGAAATCAGGTGGTTTTGCCAAAACCTGGTTTCAAAGTCTGTTTTTTTGGCTATAAGGGCTTTTTTTACGCATAGCCACAGGCAGCTCAGTCTCACCTTTGGGGGCATGAAGCCAGAACACCCGTCTTTTAGGCAATAAAACTAAGTGAGCATTAAGAAGGGATCGTTTTAAATAGGAGGAAGGAGTAGAGGCTGCCCCTGAACACTGGTGCTTCCTCTGCAGGCCTCCAGGAGAGGAAGGAGACCGTGCGGGGAGTGTATTCGGTCATTGACCAGCTCTCCCGCACCCATCTCAGCACCTTGGAGCGTCTCATCTTCCACCTGGTGAGGTACGTTGGGCCAGGGCAGCTTTGGGCAACGGGCAAGGGGAGGATGCTCGGGCGTCCTTCATACCAAAATAGCTGAGACCAAAAGCAGGCGGGCAAGGGAAAGGGAAGAGCTTTCAGGTCCTCCATGGCTCCCAGGAGGTGGCCCCAGAGTGGTTTCTCCAAACAATGCTTTTATTGATGAGCAGCCTCCGCAGTGCTCTGGTCGCTCGTGGTGTCTGTGGGTCTGTGACACCTCTCACCAGTGCAGGAGCAGGCGTTTTGGATGGAGAACACTGATTGTTTGTCTGCTTGGGAACACCAGAGATGGCTTCAGGTCTGGCTTTCTCCATCGAGCAGAGACGAGGGCAGAGCCACGTGCTTGCTGGCAGAGCAAGGTTGCGCTGAAGAAGTGTCATCTCCTCTATCCATCTGGAAGAGGTGCCAGTGGAGGTGCCTTCATCTCTGACTTCTGACTTAATCCCTATTTTTTTTTTAGGATTGCCCTCCAAGAAGAGACCAATCGCATGTCAGCTAATGCCTTGGCCATCGTCTTTGCTCCCTGTATCCTCCGCTGCCCCGATACAACGGACCCGCTGCAAAGCGTTCAGGACATCAGTAAAACAACCACGTAAGAACGTAGTGCTGGATGATCCAGCTCCATAACCTGTTACCGTGTCACCACTTGATGACCCTTAGTACGGCCCAGCAGTCCAAGAATAGAGAGCTTGAGCCGGGAAGTTAGAAACGCGTGTTAAATCCATCGTCATCAAGATATTTCATGTTCGCTCAGTCGCCAAGAGGTTGTTCAACGGGGACTTTTAAGTGATGAAGGATCCACTTGTGCTCCTGCCCGGCACATCCCAGCAGGCAAAGGTGGAGCTTGTGCTGACGTGGTTTTTTGGTTAATCCCCGTTTCTGGCAAGCGGATCTTTAGTCTGACCTCATTTTGCTTTTCGGTTTGGGGAGGTGAGCTCCTCTGGTCCGCAGCAATGTCAGTATGGCGTACGCAGATTTCTTGAGACATTTGATGTAATCGCAAAGGTGTCGCAGAGAAAAAGCCTGGCTCCTGTTAGATCGGTTTAAAGATAGGTAATGGAGACAATAACGGACCCAGCCGGGGATCCTTGGAGGTCTTTAGTGTCTCTCGTCTGAGTTCCTCAGTCCATAGCCCTTATTATTCTTCTCAGGGGAACTTCCACTACCCTTTGGTTTCCAGCTGGAGCTTTCTCCCTCCAAGCCAGACAGAGACAGCTCAGATCAATTAGTTTCCTCCTCCCATTTTGTCTTGTTTTGCGTTTTTTTCCCCCTTAGTTGCGTAGAATTAATCGTCATCGAGCAGATGAACAAATACAAGGCTCGCCTCAAGGACATCAACAGCTTGGAGTTTGCAGAGAACAAAGCCAAGAGCCGCCTCTCCTTGATCCGCAGATCGATGGTGAGATGCCGAAGCAGTCTCTGTCCCCTCCTGTCCTCTCCTTGCCCCTGAAGCAACCCTACCTGATCTTCTGCTTATCCCAGCCTCCCAAACCCCTCGCAACCTCCCACACCATCTCCCCCAGGGCAGGGACCCTCAGCCCCGTGGTGGCTCCTCGCCTTTGCAGGGAGTCACACCAAAGCTTGAGGAGGTGGTAGTGGTCTGCGGAAACGTGGTCGTTCCAGCTCAGATGCTCCTGATCAACGTTTCCACCTTCATTTGAGCTCGTTTGGTCCTGGATTGAGTCAAGCCTTACAGTGACCAACTCCACGTGGCCCAGAGGGAGACCTGGACCATCCATTTTGTGCTCAGTCGCATTATCTGACTCCAGAATGAGCTCCCCAAAGGCTCTCCCGGTTGCCGCACCGCCTTTTTGGGAGCCTCAACCCCATCTCATTGAGCTGCCATGCTTCCCAGGGGCCGGCGGGCTGTGGATGCGCACTGCGCTTGGCTTGATGGGCTGCGGGAGAGGGACGGGCTCGGCACAGCGCGACTGTCCCAGGCTTGCGCTGAGGAGCTGAGCAACCGCTCCGCTTGGACCTGCCCGCTGTGGTCCTCAAAACACGTTGCTCCTGTTTTTTGGGGGATGAAATCCAAAGGAGGGGCTGCCCAAGGTTACGGGGCTGGTGCTGCAGAGCTGCCCCGTTCATCCCAGTTTAAAAAAAAAAATCCATAAAAATGAACAGCCACAACGGTTTTTTTGGAGGAGCGACGGCATGTGCACTCTAACCTTCTGCTTTC
>NW_010432404.1:0-3173 GCF_000710305.1 Buceros rhinoceros silvestris | reverse complement strand
GCACCCCGTTTAAAAAAAAAAAACCCAAAAAAAAAACCAGCCACAACGGGTTTTTTGGAGGAGCGACGGCATGTGCACTCTAACCTTCTGCTTTCCTTTTCATCTCCTCTCCAATCCAGAAACCCGTACTAATTGCAGTTAGATTTATGAGCATAACCCGCAGTTCAATCCCGGTATGTATTACCTGCAGCGCGCCCTGCGCCAGCCGCCGCGTCCCTCCGTTGTGTGTCATCGCCGCTCATTCCAGCCCCGTCCCACTGGCCATTGTCCGTGACGTTGCCCGTCTGATCCCCGAGCAGATGCCGCTCCTCAGGGCCACCGTTTCTTTTGCAGGTCCCCCGGGGCGGCAGGAGTTCAGGACGGCCGGCGCTCGGCCATCCCTGCACGCAGCTCCTCGAAAACCCACTTCCACCCCTTTCCCTTTCCTACTTATTTTATTTTTTCCTATTTTCTTTTTTTTTTCCATCCCCTGCTTCCCTCTTTTCTGCATCGCTCGGCTCATCCATTCCCTTCCCAATTTCTGCCCGCTCAGGCTACGTTTCAGCATCAAGTTGCTCTCGCAGCGCTGCTGTATCTCGAGATGGTAGATAAAACCTCTGGCTCGGATGCCTCAGAGACCATGAGGCATGCAAAAGTCTCCTCCACCTTCTTGGAGGAGGAGCACCACCATCACCTTGAACGCAAGGTCGGGACACCCAGGTTTGAACTGGAAGGGGCCCAGCAACCCCTGTGTTCCCCAACTCCATCCCAGCTTGAGCTTGAGTTCCCAGTGAGACCACAACGAACAAGAAAAGCACCTGCAGGTTTTGGGGACGCTCGTGGAGTTCTTTCCCTTCCTACCAGGTTCAGACCATGATGCTTCTCCCCATCCTTCAGCATCTGTGAGGGTCAGGAGACAGAGAAGAGCTGAATTCAAGCTCTGCTCCTCTCGTACTATTTCACAAGCACGACGTTTTGCAGGGGCTTAAGTCCACAAGCTGGCGGGATCTTTGGGGTCTCAGGGGTTTTGGCTAACCCAGGATTCAGGTGGCTGCACTCCAGCTCAGGAGCCCACCGGAGGAGGTGGCATCAGAAGAACACCAGGGTGTGGGAGCAGCTTTACTGCCCAAGAAAGGGCTCTGAGATGTGACATTAAAAGATGAAGGGGTAAAATGGAGCAAATCTCGCTTTTAAAGGAGAAAAAGGAGGCTCTTTACCCTGCAGACCTGCTCTGGGCACGTGGGTTGTCAGGAAGACCTGGGGATGCCCCAGCTGCCGAGTTTAAACAGTCCTGTGGGGAGAACAGCAGCATTGCAACGAGCCCTTCAGCCACCAGGAGATGCGGGTTCATCCAGGGTGATGCTTGTCAGGAGGGCAGCAAGTGGTGGGCACGACTCCGGCTGGTCGGCATCTCCTAAGTCCTGGTCAGTTCAGGACCTGGACTTCAGAAGATGAGATGTGTCTGGTTGTGGTAACGGGGAGGATAAACGCTTTCTAATGTCTGTGGTGTCCCTCATCCCCCAGATGCATCTCTTTCTTCTGCTCCGTGGAGCAGATCTGTAGAGCTGGTCCTCCGAAGGTGAAAGCAGCTGCAGCTAGAACACTCCTCCACACAGACTGTCCCCGTGGGAGTCCTTGGTTTTTGTCGGTTTTAATATTAAAAAAAAACAGATAGTTCTTCAAGGGCTGCATTAAATCTCCCCGTTTAGGCACGGGCACAAAAATTAACATTTATTGTTTTATAATGGACCTTTGGCGGTGCTCTTGGTTTCCGGATCTCATGTACGTGAGACCAGAGCCTGGACAACGTGATTAGGTGTGAGTTACCATTTGCCGAAGGAGTCGGTGGAGACCCTTGTGATGCTCAGGAAGTACCAAGGGTGGGCGAGGGAAGGATGCGAGATGTGGTCTAACGATAAAGTGGGAGCCGGGTGCTCTGAAATCAAAGCGCTGGTGATGCTCCCACCCAAAGCCAACAGGGCCGCTTGGCAGGTCCATCGTCCCACGGGCTGCGGGCTTTGCAGAAACCCGTCCTGCTGCCAGCTGGGCTTGCTCGGCATCAAAGTTGCGCTTGGTCCGTCAGCTGTTAGCTGGTCCGTCAGCGCCATCCGCACCACCTCCATCCTTACCCCCTCCAACATGTTGAGTCCTTCTGGTACCTCTCCCAGCCTGGGGGCAGATTTTGGAGAGTCCTGGGTGCTACCACGGGCGGCGCACTGAGGACCGATGGCCGGGGCCATCTTCTTCACTCCTTGGGAGAGCAGTGGTTGGCACCTGAGATGTCTGCAGAATCACCTTGGCTGGTGGTGGTGACACTGTTGTCTCTCTTCAGGGCAAAGGACGTGTGCGACGCGGCGCCTACCCCAGCCCGACGTCTCCCGTTGCCGTGCGCTTGCCCTCGGTGACGGACGTCCCCGAGGAGACCATGAGCAGCGAGGAAGCCATGGAGATGGAGGTGACGGAGCAGCAGCAAGTGGCCATGCAGCAGGAGGAGAAGGTGCTGACCGAGCAGATCGAGAGCCTGCAGAAGGAGAAGTGAGTCTGGCCGAGGGTTCAAGCCGTGTCCCCTAGCTGTAGGTTACCCGTGGACATTGCTTGACACCGTGTGGTTGACGTGCTGCTCGCAGGGTGACTCCATCCCTCCGTGACCTCTTGGCATATGCGCATCCCGTCCTTCTCCTCCCCTGTTTGCTCCCGTTGGGTCAAAGGGACTGGGTTTGTCTTGGCAGGGAGGAGCTGACGTTTGAGATGCTGACACTGGAGCCCCGCGCCTCCGACGACGAAACCCTCGAGTCCGAAGCCTCCATCGGCACCGCCGACAGCTCCGAAAATTTGAACTTCGACTCCGAAGGAGCCATCTCTGATCGCTCGGGTAAATCCAGGCGTTCTTGGGTTGCTCACAGGCTGGGCTGGGTGTGAAGAGACCTTCAAAGGCCATCTGGGGTTTGGTGGGAGGTGAGCGCTCCTCCGGTGCCGCCGTGTCGTCCCAGGTGATGCTGTCTCCAGCGAGACGCTGGGATCGTTGCGTGTCCGCAGGGAGCGGCGTGGGCTTGGCACTGCTGGGTTAATGGTTGGACTGGTTGATCTTAAAGGTCTTCTCCAACCAAAATGATTCTGTGACGTGATGCCGGGTGGTTTCGGGGTGTTAATCCTCCCCTGGTCCTCCTCCCCACCCAGAGAGAAGCGTAGCACTT